>NW_019525660.1:1557154-1637048 GCF_002814215.2 Seriola lalandi dorsalis | reverse complement strand
TTTAATTTTTTTTTTTTTTTTTTTTTTTTTTTTTTTACATTTTATGGCTTACTATACTATGACTTTTTTTTTGGCATTTTCATGCCTTACTAGACTATGATGTTTTTTGGCCTCCTTATGCCTTACTATACTATGACGTTTCATGCCTCACTATACTATGATGTTTTTATGACATTTTATGCAATACTATATAATAATGTTTTCATGGCATTTTTATACCTTACTATACTATGACTTTTTTTTTATGCTATATTATACTATGACGTTTTTTTGGCATTTTTATGCCTTACTGTATTATGACTTTTTTTGTCTTGCTATACTATGATGTTTTTATGATGTTTTATGCCATAATATACTATGATGTTTTTTAAAAAATATATATTTCATGCCATAGTATACTATGACGTTTTTTGGCATTTTTATGGCTTACTATACTATGATGTTTTTTTGGCATTTTTATGCCTTACTATACTATGACGTTTTTTGGCATTTTCATGCCTTATTGTTTTATGATGTTTTATGACATACTATACGATGATGTTTTTTGGCATTCTTATGCCTTACTATACTATGACATTTTATGCATTGCTATACTATGACGTTTCATGCCTTACTATACTCTGATGTTTTTATGACGTTTTATGCCATTCTATATAATAATGTTTTCATGGCATTTTTATTCCTTATTGTACTATGATGGGTAAGTTCTATCCTCCAACGCTTAGAGGATGCAACAGGTTCCAGCTGATATGACGCCTGCTGCTTCTTGCCACTATCACCATTTACAAATTCCTGTCACAGACTGTTGATTAAGCCACACAAGCCCACAACTTAAAAGCTGAAATCTGAACAGAGTTTGTACTCTTTCAATTACTATCACGCTTTATTTAATCCCCACCACTCATTGTCATGGCTCGTCTCCGTGAAGAGCACAACTGTCTCACTGCATTTGGCATCTGTCCAGGTTAGCATTACCACTGACCACACATCACTAAGTTTCAACATTTCTAGAGAATTCAAAGAGTACCAGTGTCTGAGACAGATTAAGGAGTTTAACTTTTCAATCAACCGCTTCACTAGACATGAGATAAACCAAACCAAAGTCAACACACAGTCTCTTATCCTATTGATAAAAATGCACATTTGATGCATGAAAAATATTTTAAACCAAACAAGTTTTCAGTCAAAGTTTTCTTGGTATTTTAAGAACTGAGTAAAAAAAATTCCAGCTGAGTAAATTCAGGGTATAGGTGACATAATGTTTTCTGTTCCTCACTTACTGAATCTGTCACAATGGAACACACTTCTCTAAACAATTACACTGGATTTAATTAGCCTGTCCTTCAGAAACATCAATCTCACAACAGTGAAGCATTTTTTCATCAAAATTGAGCAAGTTCACACAAGGATGTGTGGAGTTATTTACTCGGTTATTGTAGTTGGTCATTTGTGAAACATTTTAAAATCAAACTGTGGTTAACTTTGTTTGGGGAGAGAACACAGAAACATCTGTTGGAAATCTTTGATGATTTTAGCACAGGCACTGACATCTGATAGTCAGCAGTTATTAATTCTTTGATCAAATAAAAATGCAAAATATTCACTGATACCAGCCTCTCACATGTGAGGATTTTTACAGTATATTGAAAACAGTTTGGTTTTAGACTGCTGGTTGGATGAAATAAGCAATACTTAGCTCTGGGAAACAGACATTTTTTCCTTTTTTATAGACCGGGCAGCTAATTGGAAAAATAATCAACAATAAAAAGTCATTATTGTTGATTGCAGTCCTACTTCACTGGTGTGAACACCAGAATGTGTTTTAGCAACTAGCACAGACAACACCATTAAGTGTATTTCATATAACCGGTACTAAGGCTTTCTTTTCCATTACCAATAAATCTGATAATTTTCTTGACTAATTGTTTGGTCTATTAGATAGCAGACAATAGTGAAAAACACCTTGCTGTTCCTATAATCCAAGTTGACATTCAAATGGCTTTGTTCTGTCTGACAATCTAAAGATAGACAGTTCACTATCACAGAAAACAAAAAATGCAGGAAATCTTCAAATTTGAGATGAATTGTTTTGCATTTTGCCTTGAAAAAAATTGCTGCAGATTAATTTTCTGTCCAGTTCAAAAAAGTTTACATTTAATTTCACTCTCCTGAAATTTTGAAAATTGCAGGATATAAACTCTCTCTCCCCTAAATATACCACCACTGAGTTCATATGACCCATGTTTACAAGCCCAGGTGTGAAACCATATGCCACAAAACAGAAAAAAGAATAACTTATCTACACTCTGACAGATAGTATGGGTGAGACATTCAGAGGTCATGATGGTGTTACCTGCAGGGCAGAAGCGCTGTTCAGGCCCATCATATATGGCCAAGTTCCTGGCGACTGGAACGCTGTCATCCTTCAGAGTCAGATGCGGGGGCTGGTCTCCCTCATGATTTGTGCCACTCAGCGCCACAGAGGAGAGCAGGTCAAAGCTTATCTTGCCGTCAGGCTTGGGATACTCGATCGGTGTACAATCTTTAGCCGGTTTCAGCTGGTTTGCATCAAGGCCTGAGACAGATAGAGTACAGCCGGATACGAAATGTTGATTTTCTCTGCCGAGATAAGACTGCCTCATACCTTGCCTAAAGAGAACCCACTGGCACTCTGCTGATCTGCAGCAGCACAGTGAAACACAGATAATACTGCTCTTCACATGTAAAATGCTTTCCACATTCAGCCAGGGTTATGGACAAAACACTGATTACACCCAATGCTATATTCACAACTGCATAGCTATTTTTTGTTACAAATCAACATTGCAAGAAGGTGAAATAACAGAGGTTTTATAATGGCACATCACCATTTAGAGAGCCTTCGCTGTTCTGTTATTCTTTGTGTCTAAAATTGAACTTTTTGTCTATTGTTTCCCTCTGCTCTTGTTAGGTCTTGATAGAGCAGATACTGTAGATGCATAAAAATGTTCAAGTTGGCACCAAACCGTAAAAGGATTCTGCTCCATGATACTCACCACAGTGTTTAAGTGTCCATGGCTCTTTTCCTCTGAAGACCCAGTAGAAAATCCCAGTATAGACCATGCCACCGTACAGGCCAAAGTAATTGTGGAACGAAGGCCTGATGTTTCTCACTGCATACAGCTCTTTCCAAATCCACGAGTTCTTCAAGCTGTCAGCGTACTCAGGTACATGGAGTCCTGGCATGAAAAAAATTATTTAATTTCTGCTCTGCTGTTGTCATGTTTATTATTCTGCACAATTGTGGCACAATGCCTCATGTAATCCCAACCTCGCTAAATAAAAATGTATAAAAGAAAGACTGGGTTTCAACACATTTTCAGGAACATAGAGGTTTAAAACTTTTGCTGGAAGAAACAATTCCTTTAAAAACATTTTACAGTCAGTTCTGTGGACTTTGCTCATCAACAAGGACATAGTTCCTGGTAAAACACTATACCATTACTTTTTTAAATGTAATTCTTCAGTGTTTTGAGCACTACAAATTTAATTGCAATCATCTCCATCAAATTGGATCAGTGAACTAACTCTTTAAGAATGTAATATCTGTTTTTCTTTGACTTTTCCAAACCAGACAATTTGTATTAAAATAGTACATTATTTTGTTACTATGCTATAGAGGATTAACAGTTATGGAAAAACTTCATGAAAAAATTACTGTAACCATTAAGTAATTAAGTTACCAGTCTACAAAGATAGATCATACTCTGTTCACAAAGTACCAGTCAATACCCAATACTCTATCCATACACCATAATCCCTATTTGTTACATTCAACCTTTGACTGAACTGAGCAAGACTGAACGATTCTGGAAACTGTTCCCTATCAGTTTTATTGACACAGCAGTTTTTTGATGGATGCATCTATAGTCTGAGTGCAAAGTATTTGTCCCTAATGGACAAGTTTTCTCATGTAACTTTAAAAACACATATTAAAAGAGTTTATTGACTGACCCTCCATAGCCGACAAATACTGCTACCTGAAAGCTCTGTAGCACTGTTTATGATTATGTAACTTGTGATTGTGTTAAAATCTTTTTCCATTGGGTGTTCAGTGACATTTCTGAATTTAACTGAGCAAGCTTGAATGAGCTCTCGCCCTTAATAGTGTAACTAAAATAAAATTAAACGTAAACAGCTACCACTGCCACAATCATGACTATTAGTGGGTCTTAAATTCCGTACCTGTCGTCTCTGAGTCCAGGCTCTCTGCTGTGACTTTGGGGAAAATTGCCTCAGCAGCCAGCATGCCACTTTTCATAGCCGTGTGAGTGCCTTTGATCTTTGGGACGTTCATGAAACCAGGGCTGCAGCCAATCAGCAGCCCTCCAGGGAAAGTCAGCTTTGGGAGAGACTGGAGAGGAATAAGAGAGAGTTTGAGCCCATTTACAACTTTCTTGCGTTCTACTTTCTCAGGCCTTAAACTTCTAACTGGATTTTAAGAATGTGGCAGCTGCTCAATGTGCCCTATCCTGAACAAATACACTCACAGAAGGCTGTATTAGGAACACTGTACCAATACTCTCAAAAACCTTGCTCTCAAAACGGTCTCAGTTCTTCGTGGTATGGGTTCCACAAGATGTTGGAAACTTTCCTTTGAGATTCTGCTCCATGTTGGCATGATTGCATCACATAATTTTTGCAGATCTGCACTCCATGTTTCTTGTTTTTTGCACCATACTGAGTAAAAACTCGAGAGACTGTTAAGTGTGAAACTTCTAGGAGATCACCAGTGTCAGAAATGCTCAAACCAGCCCATCTGGGTCTAACAGTCATGCCATGATCAATGTCACTGAGATCAAAATTTTTTCCCCCATTCTGATATGTGAACATTAACTGAAGCTCCTCAACTGTATCTACATGATGTGAAGTATTGCACTGCAGCCACAAGATTGGCTGATTGGATAACTGCAGGTATAAGCAGGTGCACTGGTGTTCCTAATAAAGAGCTTGGTGAGTGTGTCATCAGTATGTCCATAAGTTCACTATTTCTAGATATGATCAACTATAAAACCACATGTGAAAACATAGGGATATACATAGGGATATCAGTGTTTATCAGTTGGTATATATATATACACATACACGTGTGTGTGCATAGTAAAATACCAAACACACTAATGTAACAATAGTAGTGAAAACATTTAAATCAAAAGAGTTTGCGGCTATACTTTAATATGAAAGTAGGAATAAATTTAAGCAACTGACTAGTTTCATGCCCTGCAGTCTTCCCTGTAGTAAACAAAAATAAACTGCAAGTACATCTTTGTTATTTCACCAGTGGCATAGCTGCACTCACTCAATCTTGTGACATTTACATTTGGTCAGTTTTATGGTGTTGTGTATTTTCTATAAGTTTGACAAACACACTCTATGCCATACAATTGTCCTCCTTCACATTGATAATACCTGTAATCCTCCCTCATTCAGGGCCCTGGCTCCATATGCAATCCTGTGGCCCCCCTCCAGAGTGGGTGCTACAAAGGGGTGGTGTTTCCAGCGCTGGAATTCTCTGAAGGGGCTCAGGTAAGGGTTGGTGTAGTCTAGTCCTACCTGGAGCAGGAAAAGATTTGCTGGTTTAATGTTGATTGTTTCAAACAACAACAAGTATAACAGACCAAGTGAACAAATACTTGGAAAGGCAAATATTTTTTTAAGTCACTGTAGCAAAGGAATTAATTCAAATACATTTATTTTTTTCATTTCTTCTCATGTTGTAGTGTTAAATTAAAACTAGTTACGAAGCTTAGAATGTGCAGTGTGTAAAAAAAACTGAAACACCTCATTAAAATATTTATTCAGACTCTCCGTTATGACATAACAAATTCAGCTTTTATCTTACTCTGTATCCAGTCTATGGTTTAGCGAGACAAAAAAAAAATTAATCTGGCCTGAATGCAAACTGCAATTTCTGGTGAAAACTGCATACTGCTCATCACCTGGATAATACTATACGTATGGTTAAATGATGGTGGCGACATAATGACGGATGGATGTTTCTTAATGGCAGGAATTGGAGGCTTAAATAAATACACAAAAACACACCAAGCTCAGAGTGCATGTGCATAAAAACTGGGATCCAGCTGTCACATTTAGTAATATCACTTGAATGTATACAAAGTCACCCACCACAAAACCCAAGGCCACGAGCGGTTCTCCTTCATTCAGGTGATACAGGAAGGATCCTCCATATGTATTCCTGTTCAGGGGCCAACCCACAGAATGCTCCACTCTGCCTGGCCTCCACTTCTTCTCATCAATCGTCCACAGCTAAAATGAACAAAGAGGGGACAAAAGTTATTAATGGGCAGAAGATTTATTTAATTACACTCATTTATACCTTTTTCAGATCCACAATGACCATGTTTGCTATGTGTTATAGTAGATGTTGGTGGCAACTTTCATCCCATTAGCCATAAATCTTTTTTTTCCTGATCTCAAAGCTAAGAATGTGGAGAACAAGGTGTTGCATTTCTGCTTCCTACAGTGACTGAAAGTAAATTGTGACTTTACAGCAGATGGATTATACAGTGCTTAATCTCTAGTGCAGAAAGAACATTATGCAACCACTTTTTATCAGATTCTTCTGGACGGATATTACTCTTTAAGAACGATCAGATAAACCAAATTAAGGAGAAACACAATGTAGGGCATGAACAGAGTGAGTTTCTTTCCAGCATTAACTTGATGTGGGTTGTACATGTTATTTACCTCCTTCAGGCCGATGGCATAGGTCTGGGGTTCACAGTTCTCGCGCAGGTTGAACTGCTTGTAAAGCTGCTTGGCCAAGTGGCCATGACAGCCCTCTCCAAACAACGTGACTTTAGCATGGAGCTCCATTCCCCTCTCAAAAACATCCTAAAGCAAGAGATGAAAAGACACATAAAAATATTTCATGAGTGAGAAGTAACTGAATATAATATAGAGAATAATGCGTTCAATTGCTATATATACAGATATAGATAGATAGAACAACAAAACATTGTATAATCAGACAAAAAAGAAAAAAAAAAAAATCAAATACCCTCTTACATCAGGCTCAGACTACACTATACTTTTGTCGGCCAGGAACTGATTTCCAGGAACATAAACATAAACATGATATTGCCCGCTTGTGTCTTGAGGACACCTAAAAAGAAGAAGGGGTGCTGTTGCCATAGTTACACAAACCCTGCAATCCTGTTTCACAGTTCCACTTTCTTCTTTCGCCTCTTTTCACTTTGCCTGACACACTAGTCTTTCTGTCGGGACGTCCTGAGGTGTCACAGTTGTGGCATCGGTTGTCATCTAACATGATATACTATACAAGGTAAAATGATCAACTGTCTCGTTCAACACCTATTTTTGGTCCCAACACCCTACGTCTGTTGGGGTGTGTTAAGGTTATTATTGGGTGTATATCGTGTAGTCTGAAATTGGCATTAAACCCATAGGAGAAGAAAAGAGTTTTCTAAATGGCCATAATGATGCTCTGAAAATATTCATGCATACAGTCGCTTCAGATTAGTATTAAGTAATAACACTCATTCACTTTCTGCACATATTATTGTGCAGTACATTTAATTTCAAATTGATAAATTAATGCAAGATTTCAGTTTTTGATTTTTAATAATTTGCAAAAATTTCAAAAAATATGTTTTCACTTTCACTGGGGCACATTTATCCATTCAAAGTTAAATTTACAGCACAATAAAGTGTGCCAAAATTCAGAGGTCTGAATAATTTCCAAAGCGATGTTATATTGTAAAGAATGGCCTGCATTTCTAACTTTCATGAAGCCATGAGGAGGGCTGAAGATCTCAGTGTTATTAAAGGAACGTTTTACTGTACAGTACCTTTGGTGAGCCATCCTTGGCCACGCCTACATCATTTGTGGCAATTCCTTTTACACTTCCGTCTTCGTGAAACAAAACCTTGACAAAAGTAAAACAGATAAAAATTTGAAGCTGAGAGGGGACTATAAACATGTTTAATTACAATGACGGAACAGGAATGAACAGGGGCACTGTACTTCTGATTATTGTATTATATCCACATTCCCACTGATAAAAGATTAACCTATAATCGGCCTACAGCAGCCAGTAATAATGGATCCAATGCATTGATTAGGCTGTAAAAATGAAAAATGTATCGGTACATTATGGTCTCTCTCTCTCTTTTTTTTTTAATCATTCTTTGAATCATAAAAATTAAAAAATGTTAAGTTTGCTCTCGATTTTAGCACCTAAATCAGGCCAAACAGTACAACTTTAATTAAATACAACTTCAATAACAACAGTAAAAAGTGCCAAAAAAAAGATCTCACCTGGCTTTGTAAAAATCAGGCTAGTGGTGGCTGAGATACAGTGGTTCATGGACTAATGATCTACACAGCCACAGTCAACCTAACCAACTATAATACATTTTGAGAGAGATAAAGGAGGGGGGAACAAAAGAAAAAATATGCAGTACATCAGTGAAATCCAAAGGAGGTCTCACCTCAGCTGCAGCATAACCAGGGTACAGCTCTACTCCAAGCTCCTCAGCTTGCTCCCCCAGCCAGCGTACAAAGTTCCCCAGCCTCACTATGTAGTTACCATGGTTCCTCATTGGCAGACCTGCAGACAGCAGGAAAAATCATGCAGAAATAAAATAATTTCAATAATGTTATGGTGTTATAAGTTATAACAAGCTGACCCACAGGTTGAGAGTTGAGTTTATGTATGCAGCAGTTCTCGCTTATAAAATAAAACATATGCATACATCTGTTGCAAATCTGAAGTGCAAATATGAACAAATTTAAAGAATCAACTGTGATTGTTGACCATATAGATTACAGGTATGTTCCACATTGATTATCATTGAAAAAGTCAAGTGAAATTTGACAGTGTGACAACCCTTAGAGCGATGCATCTTTCTCTCATATCAGTTCAGATAAACAATATGTCTGTTCAATCTATGCACCACTCGATTCGCACTGAAATGCAGACACATCCTATCTATTAGTTTTAAATCCCTTGTTTATGTATTTGAAGCCACTTTACTCCCAATAGTAAACAACACATACTAATAGTTACAAATGCAACTCTGATCCCTGACTGAAACCATGAAACGGTTAAACACCCTCTCTGTGTGTCACACCAATAGCGTGGCTTAGATAGCATTAGATACCATTTTTATTCCAATACAATATCAGAGGATTTTACCTGGCAACATGGGGACAGGGATTCTGTGTTTCTCTGTTAAAATGCTGAACACATCTTCAGTCACTGGAGTGTTCAGAGGTGCCTGAATTAGGAACACAATGTGTGTTGTTAAGAGTTTGACTTCATAAGGATTTGTTTGTATTAACAAATAAATTTACAATTAATTAACAGTGTTTTATATTCAGATTTACATTCTAATATTAACTCAAATGCATGCATATTCCTACACATAGCCAGTGTAGGTGTATGCAAATGATGATGGATAAACTGTACTACATACCAGTATGTACAGTATATGTGGGTATGTTATATAGCCTTGGTGATGTACAGTACAGTCACAAAATACAATATATAACACAACATACTATAACAACATGGATATATGTGCTGTAGCAATCCCTTATGCTTTAAAGGAAGAACATCTTTGTTGACAGTCTATACACCAAACTCCCAAAGAAGAAATATTGAATAAAACACTCACCCCTCGTTCCTTCCAATCAGGAAAGAGCTCACTGAGTGCAGTGGGCTCCAGACAGGCACCTGACAGTGTGTGTGCTCCAATCTGAGAGGCCTTCTCCACAAGGCACACTCGCAGCTCCTTCTCATGTTCGTTAGCAAGCTGCTTCAGACGAATGGCTGCCGTAAGACCAGCAGGGCCTCCACCTACTATCACCACATCTGCCTCATCTGCAAACCTCTCCATTTCAATCCCTGGAAAAGATAAGAAAGAAATATTAAGGCAGAACTGCATCACCCATGAAAGACAGAGGCAGTGCATACAGACACAATTTGCAATATTTCAGGAGGATAGCTGCAGTCCTGTGTGGAACACTTGGCACAGTTTAAACCAAAACTGAATGGATTAGACAGCAGAGCTGCCCAAAGTAATAACTGAATATTTTATCCAAATAAACTGAATTTCAAATTTGAATTTAAAAAAGGCAAAGAAAACACTTTCTTGGATGTATTCACACTGCTGACTCATAATGTGGAACTTATATGGTCCTCACAAGTCGAACGAAGATAAGCATTAGAGCCATTCACTAAACAGCAAAGGAAGAACTAACTGAACTTTAAATCTAGAATAATGCTATAGACTGTATCAGATTTCACAGGACAAAAACTTTCCCTGATGTTCATGGGTTGTAGAGATTCGACCAGTCTGACCTTCTGTCTAACCATCCTTCCACACTGACTTTTCTCTTCCTAGTCTGTTATAAGTTGCACTGTAAACTTTACTATGTAGGGAAAAAGTAAACAAAAAGAGAATTAATATTCCTGTATAAACACATCAGAAACCTGGATAAGATTGAACTGACAAAAAAAGATCACTCCCCTCAAGAGTGCCAGTGCATGTCTGACTTTGATCATCCAAATGATGAGAACCATCTTGACTGTGGGTCCTTACAATAACATGTAATTTTAAAGTAATTCTACACAGTGTAGTGTCTTACCTTCCCATCTTGGATCTTTATCCCGGGGGTGGATGGTGTAGTGTGTTGTGACGCGGGGAACTGTTCCTGAAGAACAAGTTCTTCTGTGTAGAGTTGTGTACAGCTGAGGAGCAGCATGCTCTGTCTGTACTGTTTTCCATGCCCTGATACACCTGTGGGCTGCAAAAGGAAGAACAGGTCCAAGTCAATACCAGTTCAGACTGGTGGGAATGTGGCAGTACACTCTCTTTAGTGTGCTCACTGGTTTAGTTGAGCCTGACCTGGATTTTAAATGATAAAACATTTATGAAATACAATAAAATGACAACAAATAGAAACTGACCAATTTAGACATAATATACTAATGGGACTTCTGGACATGGCTCCTCAACACACACATGACAGAGACAAACAAAAGTTTATTTTAGTACCTAATGTAGTGAACATGTCAAGCAGCTGTCAGACTGATCAGATGCGGCTGTAGCTCAATGCTAGCTAGCATTTTTTTTTATGTGACTACTGCTAAGCTAAATTCAAAGTCCAAGCTGCAAATTGACATCCTCTTTACATCACAAATATTTACAAAACAATGACAAGGTAGTAACAACATCAGTATTTTGCTGAAAAGGCATAAATGGCTCATATAATTCATGACAAGGACACTGTTCAAGTGACCCATATATTAGTTGAACTTTCACCTACTTTTTAGCATGATGCTAACACAAATGAGCATGCTAGTTTAGACTAGTGCTAAAACAGAAAGCCAAACAACAAAATTTAAACACGAGGAAAAAATATTCAGTACTTAACCCTTTGTAAAATGCTAAAGTAAGATGACAACACTGCTGGTAAAGTAAATTAGCAGCCGAGTCCAGCACAGACAAACTCACAATACCTTATCTAACTAGCTATTAGCTCACGTACCTTGACTTGAGTATCTGCTAGCTGGAAACATTATGTGTCAGCTAGAGTAAGCTCACTAGCGGTCCTTGGTTTTTCTTTTTAAATCAGCCCAAGTGAAGCTGGGGTGCCCTCACTTCGTTGCCAGTGCAGAGCTTGTGTAATCAGCCCACACTGCAAACAAATGTTGAGCCTTACAAAATACGTCTCATAACACAGACACATGAGAGCGTCACAAAGCTGCGCTGCTGCGGCGGCGTTCAGGTAACTGCGCAAGTGTAGATCTCCACACCTCACTCTACAGCACTGCTTTGGTAAATCCGGGAAGGTAAAGCTTAGGACTCAGCCATTGTGTTAAAGGAGATTACATACATGCATACATCTGGGATTTTCTAAAATTGTAAGCATTCACTGAATGTAGAACTTTATGAGCTTACTAGAAATTATAGTTGACCTACCTCTGTGTTTACCAGTGGTGGAGTGTACTTAGTACAATTTTGAGGTGATAAGAAAAGTCAACAAACAGATAAGTAATTACATAACAATACAATACAATACATAAGTAATTTTATTATAGGGCACAGGTCAATACAACAAATGAACTCATATATTTTCCCATCAATATTAAATGTAAGTGTACATGTTGCTTGTATATCTCAAGCAAAGTGCTGGCTTCTCCGTGTTTTCA
Source organism: Seriola lalandi dorsalis (assembly GCF_002814215.2). Lineage (NCBI taxonomy): Eukaryota > Metazoa > Chordata > Actinopteri > Carangiformes > Carangidae > Seriola > Seriola lalandi. The sequence continues at coordinate 1,624,803 of NW_019525660.1, read as the reverse complement.
GCATGTATGGGAAGGTAATGTAAACACAAACTATCACATAATGTACTCAAAAATCATAGTAATAACATCTAATTTATTCTCCTCCGTGTCTGCTATACATTCACACATTTACAATGTCTGAAAAAATACATTTCCACAGGAATCAGTCCTTCACTGAACAAAGTATGCACAGACGAGCTTATGATTATTATACAAATGTCCTCACTGTATAGACCACAGTGTTAAAAATGTGTCGTTTGGTGCAGCTGTTGGTGAGGTGAGGGTGAGTCCATTTTCAGACCCACAGACCAGCTGGGGAATTTCTAAACTGGATTTATAAAAGACAATTTAAAATTGCTGCCTGTGAAGCTGCAACCCATGTATACCTTATACCAGGTTATACGTGCCCAAATTACATACATTCTTTGCTGAACATACTGAATTTATCTCAGACATTACATTCAATATTTCACTAGAATCATTTTTGGTGTCAGAGACAACACAAAATGGACTAAAGACAAAATACAGAATAAAAAATGCATCATTTCCCTCACTAACAGACTGGATAATCCTAAAACTTAGAAAGTTACCATGAAATAAAAAAAAAAAGGTCTTTGCTGCAAGTATGCTGCATGTACAGTATTGTTAGAATTATGAGATTAAACAAGTGTACTGCATGAAATGTATTTTGATGTATTAGATGTTGAAAATGAAAAGGTACAAAAAGCAATTGATTCACCCACCAAAGTTTATCAGTAGAACTGCCCAGTGACCAACTGTACAAAAAAGGTTGGTCATAAAATGTTCAAAATACACAATTACATGAATTCTGAAGATTCAAAGCGTTTAGCTGCAAATTAAACATTAAGAACTACGGCAGACTTGCAAAGATGGTTATGAAGTTGCAGAGACACATGGAAGATGTGGTCCTTTTCACTGCTCTGCTGAAGGGTTGGACTATTGTTTGATGTAGTTTAGAGCAAACATGAGCACCACAATGAGCTACAAAAAGTCAATTTTTATTATTATTACTTTTTATTTTTCTGATGTTCTGCCTAAATTAGTAGTTCCCATTTTGACATTAACAGTGAAAATCTACAATTTTTAGAAATACATAGAAACATCTTTGGTGATAAATGGTCCTTGCCTTGGTGTTTTGGAATGTGCCCCCCATAAGATCATTTTGCATTAGTTTGATAAGTACCCTTTAATGTCACTGAACTTCATCTGCCATGCCAGCATGTGATGATTTACAGCTACAAATATTATGAGACCAGAATTTAGGCTGGTACATTATTGTCAACAGAGATGGGAATGTATGTGTGTTGAACACTTGCACCACTTGCAGGCAATGAGTGTTACACCTTCAGCAATATTATTTTTAGTAACTATGTTTTTGTGTGTGATGTTATACGTTTCACACTGTGCTAAATAAAATAAAAACATGAAGACAAAAATGTCAACCTGCTGGTGGCGCTAGAGGAAAAGTCATGGAATTACCAAAGTCAGTAGGCATCATCCTCTGGGCACCATGAATGTTTGCACAGAATTTCATGGCAATTCAAAGTAGTCCGGACCAAAGTGGTGAACTGACTTTCATTATCATTCCTAGAGCTATGCTGCTACTGTGGCTAAAAACTAACAATAAAGAAATGCAGCTGTTATACTTACTGGCTGCAGATGGTGCAAATGTCAAAAACTGCAGCAGTTACTGTTTTTATGCGGTTGGACGGGAGCTGCTGTGACTGCATCAGTGACATCGTGCATCCTTGTTCTGTAATTTATGCACTGATGTGATCTCAGCCTCTCTGTTCTATGTCTCTTAGTAAATGGTGGCTGCTTCTGCTTGTATTTACTAACCCAGTTCTACCTCTCTCCCACAAGCAGAGTTTGCACCTGCTGAAACCACGAACCACCCTGTTCCAAGAGGATTTTTCACACAATTCAGACAATTCTTCATCAGTAATTGCAACAACTATGCCAAAAGAAATTGGGTCTATAGGCAGAATCATTGCTGCAAAGTGAGGGCAGGAAACTGTATGAAAAATGCATCACAAACTCTATTTCGTTGTTGCATGAATAAAACTTTTGAAATAAAAACCTTGGCACATACTTGGAATAATCATCTTTGTTGCCTCAAAGCAAACAAGGACATGTTTATATGCTTCTCACATTCTCTTCAGTCCAACAGGCCCTCAACACTGCCACCAGGAAAAGTCTCTATATGTGTGTCTGACATACAATCAAACACTCATATCAATCATTCATTCCACTACATTCCATCAACTTGGATCCAAGATGTAGGAGTGTATTCTTGCAGTGCCCCCAGTGCTAACAACTCCCCAGAATACTAAAATAATGTGAATTCTGGTGGGATCATTTTCACTTCAAAGCCTGAAAATGTTTTCACTCGCTGCATTGGTTTGTTACAAATATGAAATACAGTATTCACCATTTGCATTTACACTCAACCCCCATCAGGAATTAGTAAGCTTAATGGTTTTTACACATACTATGTACAGTAAACATGTTTAATAGTGAAACAGCAAATGATCTTGGTTGATTAAATTACAACATTACCAACAGATTTCCTTGTTTCTAGAGACTCTTAGAACTGAGCTGATTAGTAGAAATGTTATGAATAATTTAATCAGAGAGTCATTTCATTTGATTACAGTGGGACGGTCACGAAAAGACAAAGACAGACAGAACTCCCACAGAGTTTGTCCATCCACAAACTGGGGCAATGTCACATCTCTCACCCAATGTTTAACCAATTACATAACTGCTTCTGTCTTAATTGGTTGATGATTTTTGGTTCACTTGGAAATTGTTACATCAATTATATTTCTCAGATAAGATGGATTACATCCTAGAGTCAGATCTTAAGTTACAGACAGGGAAAACAGTGTGGAGAAGATAATCACGCTGCTACACAAGAGCCATACTGTGTCTACTCAGAGCGGTCTCATTGCTGAGCACTGCCATTGCAAACGGTGACAGCTGCTACCAGAACAAGAGGTGGCAGCAGGGACAGTGTAAATATTTGGTGTAGGTAGATAATGGTCAATTATGGTGTTCGGCTTTGTTTTGAGATTCTCCCTTTAGTTTCAAGTTTGGAGGGTACCAGTATTGTATGAAATATACTTATTTTCCTCAACCCATCAGTATTCTGTGTGTTTATTATATCTAGAGCGTTTTGAAAGGGAAACTTTCTGCAAAAGAACCAAACTCTGCTTGAATCACTTGTCTATTTTTAACACAAAAACCCACCCATATAAATGTAGACATAAACACCTCTGTGAAGTGTTAGCAGTTGGAAAATACACATCTCCACTGTGTTTTAGAGGCACCAGAACCAAAAGTTTTAGGTCAGTAATTTAGTTGCGAGACATTAAGCCGGGCAGACACTTCATAAATTGGTCACCACAGACTATTTTCATAAATCAGGTCGAATTTCTGCCAAATTGGTTGTCGTTTGATGTGCGGTTTGAGGGGGTCACAATCCCTGATTAATTGCCTCAAAGATCAATAAATAGGACAAGCTTGGATGAAATTTCATATCACTGGAATAGTATTCTACATGTTGTAGCTAAAAGTCTAAAAAAAGAGACTGCTTTAATATAAAATGAAATTGGCTTCAGAGCAGACTCCATATTACCTTCTGCAGCTCCATATTTTTCATGTTTTCTTCTTACTTTCTCATTAATAGGTGAAGTAATGCTGCCATTGCTGCTCTTGTGGATGTGGTCGTACTGTTTAAAAAAAAAAAAACTTTACTGGATTTGGAAATGGACAAACCAGCTGGTGCTTCTGTGCTTCAGTGTGAGAAACATGCTGTGGTTGGCCACCTGATCTGTATCAGATCTGTATCTGACTCTAGTGTTAGTATAAACGTTGCAAGTTCATGACGTGCAGGAAGGCCAATTAAAATGTATAGTGTGAACTAACAAAACAAACAAAACCAATAAAAATGGCTGTACAGCTTTAGTATCAGGAAAATGCTAACCTCAAACAGTTAACAGGGGGCTGAGTAAACTGTGGCTGGGGGGCATTTTAGAGTCATCTTCACTTCATCTTTAGGCAAGAAAATCCCAATTTGGTTTTATGGGAGTCATTTTGTATAGAGTTAATGGATACAGACACAGCTGGTGATTTTCTATGCTTTTGCAATTATCAAAAAAACAAAACAAAAATGTATTCAATCGTTTCTTAATATATTTCTAACCTTCTCTGGTGATTCAAAAAACCTGCTTGATGCGCAATTTGAAATTGCGAACTTAAAAACGAGTATTCGACACGTGAATTTTTGAAAAAAAAATATGCACTTGTCTGAGGTGTTTCTTCAGACCTTTTGACAAAGCAACATTTTGCAAAATTGAAATGCACTTTTTTCACATTTAAGTAGTGCTGCCTGCTGTATCCTGCCACAGGAAGCCAGATCCAACCGAGAGGCAGACTGCTGGAAATCTGTCATCATGTTTAATTGGAATAATATCGCAAAAGGAAAAAACAGGTTTATTCGCATCACATCACTCAATGGAAACAGACTGTTCGCAATTCTGTTTTGTCGATTTTTCTAAAAAAATTGCTTCTATGTTGCACAAAACTGCAATGGGTTACTTTCTTGTCCACAAATTTGAGCATCCCATCATTTTAACAAAGATAACACTGATTATTTTTTTGAGTAAACTCCATTTGCTGAGGAAGACTGCGAGATGCAAGCTGAAAGCTCTGGCAAAAGCTGGTAAGTGAATCTTGAGATTTTTTTTGTGTCAAATTACTGTCTGCAAGGTCAAAAACACTCACAAATGATTTTGTTAGAATTCAACAAAAACACATTTAATGAATCTTAGCCACCAGAGAAATGGTTGTTGGGAGCTGTAGCCGTAGTCTCTTCTCATTGTTAGAAATGACAAACTGACCAAATATTACTTGCAAATGTGGTAGTAGATTAATATTCAGCTCAGAGCTTGGACAAAATGCTCCACTATCATGTTTTAGCTTTGATGAAAGAAGCCCTGTGTGAGAAATAAAACTCAGCAATAAAAGCTAGTGGAACAAAAGCTCAACCAGAAGTGGGGCAGGACTTCTGTTCTGTATTGATAGAGATTTTCTTTGGAGCCAGAAGGTGGTCTTCATTAGGGGAACTGCTCTGCTGTAGAAAGGCTTTCTGCACTGACTTCACCAATATGCTGTTATGGCTGCTGCTTGGGCAACACAGGCACACACTGGGATTTCCCAAAAAAATAAACGAATGAATACTAATGATTTTCAACAACAAAGGAGAAATCTGTCCACAAATCAAGGAGTATCCCTTTAAAGAGTGTATTTTCAAACAGGTTGAACGCTCTTAATTACGCAGATAAATGAACCTGAATCACATTTAATTGGTGTTAGACACCTAGGTGAGTTCATTTGATTGTATGTGTGTCTGAGTGTGTGTGTGTGTGTGTGGCACTGTTTGTTTCTGTGAGAGCACAGACAGTGCTGTACATTGCTTCTGTTGTAGCTGTGTGCAAACAGTAATGTCACTGTAACCCTCGTTGGTATTTTCCACAGGGGTGAGCTTGGCTAGCGTGCTTGTCATTTCCAGAGGGTGCCCCGGGGTGAGGCCGTGGCTGTTCTCCTGCAGGGGCCACATTTCCTGCCAGGTGAGCGACGGATGATGAGCTGGGTGACCGCTGAGCAGGGGCCTCCTCTGCCTGTAGTTAGCCCACACCTGCAGAATTGTCTCTTTGAAAGGCCGTGTGGTCAGCGTGTATAGGATGGGGTTAAGAGCGCTGTTGATGGGGAGAATGAATATGACCACCCAGGAGCAGATGGTACCTGCCGGTGGAGAGAGAAAAGACAGAGAGAACGAAATAAAACAACAGAACTAATATACAGTCTTTGTTTAGAGAAGTGTAACATGGTTATATGAGTATTTCAACATGACAACCTTTAAAAAAAAAGAAAGAAAAAAAAGCCATTTATATAATAAATGAAAATCCCCTTTGTGTCTACAGGGGGCAGAATTAGGGAGCTATTAGGGATTCTGTACAACACTCAATGGTGATCAGAGTATACAGTATAGACTTCAACAAGGCGGCTACAGTTAAATACTCTTTCTAGACTATCTGAGGTCTACTGAAAAACATTTTAATGCTTGCTTCCTGCACTTAGCAGAGCTCTTACAGAGACTACTGTAAGAATAAATGATACACAATCAATAAAAGGGTTCAAGGAATACTCCACAGAAAATATAGCTTTTGAGTTCTTTCCTCTATGTTTTCAGCTCTGATTCACAGCAGATATAGTATCAGATAGAGTCCAATGGCAGCTCAAGGCTGCAAACATCCTTAGAAACCAATCATGACCCACTTCTATGTATATCATTAAAATTCTCACAATCTTCCAAACAATCACAGTTTCTTCTGAACAAGTTTGCTCTCCTTCATTGCCATCCTAGCATTTCTTCAAAGCTTCAAAGCTCTGCCAGAAGTCTCCAGTTTAACAATTTATTAGTAAAGCAATAATTGTTTGAAACATACTGAGGATATGAACAATAATGAAGGAATGGATTATGCTATATGAAAGTAGATTCAGACATTTCTATAGACAATTTTTGCTGTGACTGAATGGCTATTGGAACAGTAATAATGATTTGGTTTATTGTATAGCAGTCTCAAAACCAGTGTTGCAAAGTTCTTTACACTAAAATAACCAATACTAACAAAGATACAGGAATAAACTAAACAATGCAAAAACCAGTAAAACTGAAAGTAAACCTAAGATAATTTAAGATGCACAGTCCATAAAACATAATGAGTTATCACAAATAAAAAGAAAGTTTTTAAAATGGGTTTTAAAGGAAGATGATGATTTTGTGACCTCTTAGCTCAGTGGCTCTGCAAAGGCATGATCTACATGTAGACATAAGAACTGGCAGCAGCTTTTTGTCTGAGAACGGCAGGTTGCACCAGATGGAGCCTGGCCACAGTGAATGATAAAAGTAAAATCAATAAAATCTTAAAATCAGCACTTAAACAAATAGGTAACCAGTGTGGTGAAGCTAAAGGCTAAATAATATGACCTCTTTTCCTGCTTTCTACTTTACCCCTGTTTACCCCCAACTTCTGCATCTTTCAATCAACTGCTGTGAATCCATGCTGACTACTGCTGCAGGCTTACAGAGGGAGTGCAGTTGATACTCTAAATGTAAACTTTCAGTGGAGTATTCCTTTAAACGGTTATAGCACTTCCACTTTACCGGGAATCTCCAACTGCAGCAGTGACAGGATCTTGAGGATGAAAATGGGGATCCAGCAGAGGGAGTCAGTGATGACGATAGAGAAGAACCTTTTGGCGATGGTCACCTCTTTCTTGATATGGTTGCTGTATTTTGTGGTCTGAGTGCCGGTTCTCTGGATGTTATAGAACATGCTTGCATAGGATAGGACAATGATGAGGAATGCCACCAGGTTCAGACCTACAGAGAGATATTTGGTTAGTTTCTGGATTGCCAAACAACTGCAAAAGTGTGTATTTGCACTGTGGATGTCCACATGCAAAGAAATACAAATGCACTCGCTAAATAATGAGACTGAGCATTTGCAATAAGCTTTAGAAAGTAACTGAATAAAAAAAGAAAAAAGAAACACAACAAAAAAGCTCAGTTCACTATTGAAAGTACAAATCCCCACCCAGGAAAATAACGATGGAGTAAACATGAGCACATAGCGTCTCTGGCTGCTCCGAGTGCAGCGGGAAGCAAACACCATTGGTCCCGTAGAAGTTGCGAAATAGCCCCTTGCAGGCCAGCGGCAGGAAGGCAATAATAAAGCCAAACACCCAAATCCCAAGAAGGATGGTGACAGTTCGTCGCCAGCCAGGTGTCAAGTACTGGAAAGGGTAGACGATGCAGATGTATTTCTCCAGAGTGAGATAGGTGAGGAGCAGGACGGATACCTCAGTGGACAGCATGGCCAAAGAGCCGATGACCTGACACTGACTGCTGTCCATCCAGGCCTGAGCGTGCCGGTTGTACTCGCCGCGAAACTTCAGGTCATACGCACCAATCATGAAGAGGTAGATGCCCATCAGCCCATCTGCACCTGCAAGTAAGGAGGGATGCATTACACAGCTAATTTACAGGATTCATAGACGTCTGCGCAGTAAGGGTAAATGCCTGACTTCACAGCTGCATTCAGACCCAGTGTGCTATAAAAGGTTTAAACAAACTTGGGAGTGTTTTCTCCTTGAGATTGGCTCATTCAGAGACGTGAGCACAGAAACTCATTTGAACACCACAAACTGCCTGATAAAGCAATCTTTTTAAAGCAGTCCTCATTCAAAGGAACCGCAGTGTGATTTCTTGGAAGTGAGCACAGAATCAAACCAAGTAGAGACTCAACATGAAAAGCCTTCCGTGTATGATGTGGAGATCGATGATGACAAGCAGACAGACAGCAGCCACTCAACCTAGGAAATCATGCATACTAAAAAGAAACAAGGAAAAATGATTCATCTGCTCCTTCATGTGTTCTGTATTATGATCAATAGAAAAAGCAAATACAGCAAAGAGTGCACAGACCATCATGCTTTGTCGTCAAGAAAGAATAACGGAAACAAACATTGCATAAGATACAACTAGAATTACTGCCTGGTGGTTGTATGCCTCTGTCACATGTACATCCATGTTTGTCCAGAGTCATTTAATATACAGTATGCAGTGAAGACTTTGAAGGAATTGAATAAAAGGTAAAGTGTAGCATATGATTTTTTAGGTCAGACCAAGAAAATATTTTGTGAGTTATCAGTTCCGAGTGAACGTTTGTGTCAAATTTGAAGAAATTCCCTCATGGTTTTCCTGAGACATTGTGTTCACAATAATGGGATGGATGGATAGACGCAGCGGTTGTTGTCGGCAAAGTGGCATGAAAATAATTCTGTATGAAGTTGCCTTTCTTACAAGTTGAATATATAGAATATAGATGTATGCAAACTGCATAGCATTTATTCTGAGATCAACATCGATATCTTTGGCACACTGCAGTGTTTGAAAACAGTGGGTGGCACTTGATCTCAATCCTGCAAAACAGCTAAACCATAATCATAATACGAAGCCTTGCTGGTAATATACAGTACTGCACAAGTAGTAATATAAGCATTAAGCTTTAACTGCTAGTCATTCCTGATTACACAACAGGGGTCAGTTCTATGAATGATGGATACGTACAGAAAGATTGCATGTGCAGCTTTGCAGACAAATGTGGTGTGTATCTATAAAAGTAGACACAGGAGCTAGATTGACTGTTTAATAGTATCAATCTGCCTGCCAGCATCTCTAAAACTCATGAAGTAATACATATCTTGTTCTTTTAAAGGGGCAATTTGTAAGTTCGCTCTGCTGCCGAACGTGGTTTCTTGCTGGGAGCGGGTGGTGCGGACAGTCGCTTGCCAAGAGGTTCAGTCATCAATATGTTTCCAATACAGTAGGTTAAAATACACCCTCTGAGCAGTGTTACTTTTTCAGGGCAGACTGGACGCTACAGTGACTCACTATCAGACAATGATGAGACGGGCTGGCCAGGCCGGAGATATCTGGTTAGCACATTAACTTCAGTAGAAGAAAAGAGGTGATAACATAACTTAATGATTTGTAATGACAAGGAACAATAATTATATACAGTAGGGCTTTATATTGGAGTTGTAGGGGAGAGACTGCATATGCATTTTTCTGCTTTAATGCTTAGACTGTTGTTCTTTTAATCAACATCTGGACCCACGCTCTACCTCAAGTAAAAGTTTTCATACTCAAAACTCAACAGAACAAAAAAACAACAGCAAAATGATAAATAAATCCCAACCCCACATGTTGTTTTCTCTATGCCTGCCTCCTGGCTGGAGGCATTATATTTTCAGGTTGCCCCAATCTTTTTCAAATTTGGCAAAAATGTTCACTTGAACTTGGGAATAAACTTTTTTTAGCTTAACTTTTCAAAATAAAAATTTGCTGGTCAAAGGTAAAGGTCAGTGTCCCATTTTTGTGAATGCGATAATATCAGGAACGCGTGGAGGGAATTCATTACATTTGGCACATAAGTCCAGTTAGATTCAAGGATGGACTGATAGAATTTGGTGGTCAAAGATCATTGTGACCTCACAAAACAAGTTTTTTGAGCATAACTTAAGAATTCATGCGCTACACTTAATACCTTTCATTAATTTCCTTTACTTCACTACATACAGTATATTATGAGTCCTGACAGACATGGATCTGAGGTGCGACTTTACTGGTGGTAATTCTACTTTCTCCGCCCTCTGCAAATTCATCACAATGTTTTGCTGAAGAACAAATTTAATTCACAGCATATATCTTCTGAAGCATTTAACTGCTGCTTTATCAGTAACTGCTTGATGTTTAGTTCTTTGATAATATAGTAAGTTCATTAAAATCCTCAAACCCTCCTGACAGTCATTCCTATCATATGTAAACATTTTACACAGCATATGTCATCATTAAAGACTCCCTGTATGTTTTCATGTTGGTATATATCATGTGAAAACTGTGACACCTGAAATGAAGCTTTGTTCTCAGACAACATGTACAGGTGAAACATAACTCTAAATGCCACTCTGCCATAATATTTTTTCAAGTTTAGTAGGTCTTTTAATTCTCATTTATTTACTTGTATATTAGATATACATGTAATGATACTGCATAAATTGTATGTGAATTACACATCAACACATAAAAGATTAAAGCTGACTGCTGACTGATTCATCTAGGCTCACAGTCCTCTCTAATACAGGGCAGAGAGGACACAGGGTTTTAATGGTTACTGAGAAAAGAACCGATAAAAAAGTGATAAAAAGTTAAAGATGTGAGGAAAGAAATTGTTAGAGACAGAGAAGCAGAGAATAACGGGGGATAAATATGAGAAATGATACTGGAAACTCAAGGTAACCCTAAGTGATAAAAACATATTGAATGACCACATTCTTTCAATTTAACTCCTGTTCCAGCTCTAAACTGCAATATTCGTTATTCCAACTCGGTCTGTCTATCTAACTACTTTGTTAATGACTCGTATGTCTTTCCAGGCTCCGTTCCACCCCTTTAATAACAGGTTTAAAAGCCACATGCAAACACGTCCTGCTTTCATGAGGGGATCTAATCCGTTTTTGTTGTTATAAAGAAGCAAAGAATGAAGAATATCTTGGTTATTTTGCTTGTGTTAATTACCCTAAGCTCTGTTTTTGTCTGTGCCACAGAAGATAGTCCACACTGACATTCTAGTAACAAACTTTTAAAGGTTGATGTATTAAGCAAGTGAGCCCTAAAGATAAAATGCATAATGAAAAATGAGATGATGAGTAACAACTGACACCCTCCACCTGGCTTTCATTGTGGATCTAGCAGGAATAAGAGCATAGCATATAAATATATAGAATTTCCTTTGCATATTCTGATATGTCATCATAAGCGTATGGTGATGTGTTATTGAGAGCATGTTTTGTGCTTTCATGTTGCAGTTACTATAGTCAAATTAAATCCTCTCTTTGTAATCATAAGCGTAAACTTTTACCTTCACCTTCAATGACTTCCTACACTAATTGAGTTTGTCTGCTTTATATTCTCTCAATCATGAATTAATTTTCCTCCTGTAACTTATAATATCATCATGGGACCCACAGTGTATGTCAATGAGAAGCCAACATGCCACATGCGAGAATGTGAAAGCAAATGCATTACATGTTTGTTTTTTCAGCCACAGTGGCTCCATCTCATATCAAACCTTTACCTGTTCAGCATCAGTGCCTAAATAATTTCCTGTCTTTCCATGAGAATACACACATCATATTTATCAACTGTCCTTTTTAACCTGACAAACTCCAGAGCCTCTTTCATGCTCCTCTATTTACTCACAGCCAATGAAGTCTATTTGCTGTAGACGGAAGGAGCTTTTCAACCAACTCTCATAGCTCTTTCTGACTGACATCTTATATCGAAGTGGTAGATAAAGTTTTCATATCCAAACACCATGCTGATATATTTACGCTATAAGCTTATACATTAGTATGGAGGAGCTTTTGAAACATGGTTTTGCGCATATGGCACAAAAATATGATAAATGGAAGAAGCTACATTCCTAAAGTATATATAAACTTCAGGTATATACTGTATTTTCTTAGTTTGAGTTTAGTTTACTTTTCTTATTTTGTTGGCCCACACTAGTACAGATCATAAAGACTATGTTCAGGTTTAAGTAACTAATAGCCTTCACACAGTTAGATAAATTCACTTGTTGACCCTGTAATGTTCATCTTTTTACCCCTTGTACATCAAGCTTTCAATAAATACTTCTGCCTGAGACATCTGAAATATGAAATGTATGAAATGTTCTGGTAACCCTCTTTTCTTCAGCTCACACTGAATATAAGTCAAAGTGTTATAAAGAAGTTTTATCTGAAGGATATTTTCTATTATGTTGGTAGATGAGTCATTGAAAACGCAACTATCTAATCAACCATCGACCTCACTGGAATATAATCTTTGAGCAGTTACTGTAATTTGTGTCAATTTTGTTTTGTGAACAATTTCAACAATTGTGAATCCTTGTATTCAGATGGCAGATATTACATTTTGGAAAGAGAAGTTGTTAGTTTTACATTTAGTATTTATGAGGGTGTCTAAAAGTGTGTGTAATGTGAAACCAGTCTTGATGAAACACACTGATAAGCACACTGGGCACTAGTTTCAAATTTCCTACTGAGTTATGAGGCTTGTTTACTTCTCAATTGTGGAAATTAAGTATTTTGCATAATTTGTCATTTCCACTTCTGCAGTTGTATCTGGCATAATTCAAGAGATCATAATCAGTCCTATAAACACAATGAAGTGGTAAATATAAATGTGGGTAAACTGTGAACCAGTGTTCATTAGGCAACCAGCCATCGATTCCTAATCTTTTTAAATTTTTTGGGAAAATGTGTTATTGGGCAGTAAATACTAAACCCTTTACCCCTGTGTGACTTGCAGAAATGAGATAATACTTGCTATGCACACACTATAAGTAACGTGCTTTGACGGTAAGGTAGTTTTACAAATGAAAAGCTAGTTACACTGACATTATGTGTGTTTCCCTTCCACCCACCTCCTCCCTTTAAAGGCAGTAACTTACAGCAGAGGGAAATGATGCACATAGCGTGTAGTTTGTTCTCCGAGCGGATGTACGAGCGCATGCAGATGACAAAGATGTTGCCGAAGCAGGTGGTGGCAGACACCACCCAGACAAAGACCCTCAGCACGATGTTGGCCAGCAGATCCTCAAAGGATGAGATGCCGTCAGTGTTCGGCTTGCAGCTGCGCACATGTGGAGCATAGCCGCAGTACTGGAACTTCTTGAAGTAGCTGTGACAGTAGTGGTAGCAAAAGAGAAGGGAGTCTATGAGTTTTTGTGTTTTTACAGCCCAGCGGTTAGTCCACACACAATGTAGGATTTATAAAGTGAGAGAGTTGCAAAGCACAAACAGTTAGAGAAAAACAAAGACACAGAAGAAAAGTTCTGGTGTTTCCGAGGCAGGATTTGATTTGGATTTGAACTTTGGGCAGCATCAGGTCTTTAGGGGACATTAAAGATCAAAACTGTTTATTGCACCAGGTTGTAAACATGTTTATTTCTGCTGTAAAGGCATTTTAACATGGAGTCTATGAGAATTGACTCGCTTTTGAAACCAGCCTCAAGTGGCCATTTGATGAACTGCAGTTTTTGCTGCTTCCTTCATATTTGTCCATGTTGGTTTAATTTCTCAGCCTCGGAGGTTGCCGCTGAAGTTATCCACACATTTCAATGTCAACAGTTTTAATGGAGCTGCTTTTTACCAAAGAAATAGTCCCTGTGAAATAAATCATATTTGCGTAGTATCTGGAGTAACGAGGACCCTGTTTCTCTAAAGAAATGTTGCTTTTGAAAATTTTAAATGTTAAAAATATTTTATTGTTGTAAGCAAAACAAATGAAATTCAGTTAATCTCTAATGCATTGAGGCAGAGGCAGATATGTCAAAACCTGGAAGAATAACTGCTGAACGGGTGAACAGTATTTCCATTTATTTAAATCTTATTGGAACTTGAACTAAGTGCCTTAGAATAGAAAGCCTTGAAGAGCTTCTCTGATTGTATCCAAGACTGAGAAGGAATTTCTTTTCCCTCTGTTGCTTCCTATCCAGGAACGGCATGGGTGTATCTCGAGCTGCACACAGTAAATGGATTACACTAAGCCTGACTTACTCATCTCCCAGCTGGAAGAGAAGCCTGACAGTCCTGATAAGACTGGCTTGGGACTCACCATTATAAATACGTGTGAAAGCCCAATGGTATACATGAGAGTCCAGACCAAATGGTGAGCATTAACAGTATAAACATTGAGCACTTACATGTGAGTCAGGTATTTCAGAGGTTCAAACATCCGCCGTTGTATGTTTCCGATTTCTATCCCCTCTATGCTCCTGGAGAACATAAAGACATACTGATTTTGCCTTTTGTTTCAGATGATGCACACAGAGACACATTACAGTAAGATTTATAATTGCACATTATTACAAGAGTATTCAAAAGCGCACAAACTGTCTTCACCAAAGGTTTTCTTCATCAAACAGCCTTTCAACAGACGAACACTTTTACAAATCCAAATACATTTTCTTTCATTCTTTCAGAAAAGAAAAGAGTCTTTCAGATTCTGACTTTTGTGTGAACTCCTGCTTGTGCCTCAAAAGAAACAGCACATTTACCACATCATAACCAAATAACACGGAAGCTATGATCAGTGCTGACAGAGTAATGGCCTCCTTCTAGCTTGTCAAGGCCATTTTTCATTTTCATTATCATCATACACACTGTATGTTTGCTCCTCTTCGGGACCTTTAAACATGACAGGAGAGCTCTCCAAATGCCTCCTAGCACAAATGAGACCTAGTGCATGCAACACTGTGGTTTTTAATTTGATGAATGTGTCATTCAGTATGAAGAAAGACATACTTACAACGACTTCAGTTTATGCAACTTGTCAAAGTGGTCGACTTGGAGCTCCTCGATGGGATTGTATGATATATTCCTAGAAAATAAAGATAGAAAACCAAGTAGTGAAAATCAAGGACCTAGTAAAACAACTTTCAACACTGCACGTCTTTATAAATAGATGTAACATTGGAGAGATTTCTGTCAATACACATATTTTTATGCATGTGGCCTGGTTCTCTCAATTAGTTTAACCTTCCTGTCACATACCGCCTCCTGTATGTTATGAAGCTGTGTCCTTGCATTATTCTTCTTTAAAGAACACCCTGTTATGGGGGCGCCTCGGTGACTCACCTGGTAGAGCGTGTCTCACTTCACTATTTGAATAAAGGCAAAAATGCCCCAAAAAAAATAACTTTAAAAAAAAGAACATCCCGTTATCCTCCCACCTAAGTGTTTGTTTACTGTTAGAGACTGAATGCAACGTCTGCCTGCTACTCAAAGTTCAAATCCTTAAGATCTTAATGAAATCACAACTCCATTTTCAATACTGTTTATGGTTGGCATTATTTCTGTAATCACCATCCAATATATTTACAATCGGTAATTATCTAAACTTTTTTTTATTGGAAATGGCTGAGTCCACTAGGGTTAGGGTCAGGGTTCACATTGAAAGTGTTCAACCGTGGACACACAGGATGACTTTTATTGTGAGGCAGCCAAAGGGAATGTAATATAATTAGTCAACAAGGTTAGTGCTGAGATCAAAAGTGTACCTACAAAACAGGACAGGGTTGATCTTTGCTGTGCCTTGCTGGTGTGTGACTAAAAACTCAAGGTTTATAACTTTGAAGGATATTTATTGATATATAAATCATCAAAAGTGCCTTTCCAGCTTAATGCACAAGGCAGTTTAAACAAAGTTCATCCAAAATCTAGGGGAGTGTGTTTTTGTATTCACTAATTTCACTGGATGCTGTGCAGTAAGAATAGCTCGTTTTTTTCAAAATGGTTAAATCTATTGTCATTCCATGATAGCATCAAAAGATACACCCTATTAAACATTCATGGAATAAACATGTGCGAACACAGAACCATATATCTCAGTGTATTAGTGTAAACAGAACTCACAGTTGTAGCAAATCCCCCAGTAAAACAAAGAGATTGGGAGGAATCGCCACCAGTCTGTTGTTGGATAGATCCCTGCATGCCAACACATATCCACATCGGTTCCCCAAAAAGATGAAAGAACAAACAAATATTGATGTACAACGCTCAGTATCTGACAAATGCACAAAGATCTTCAAAGAAAAATCCACCCTATGTGACCTGTGCAATGCACACTGAAGTAAGCCCTGCAATTAGTACTTCCTATATGTTTATAATGCAATTCACTTCTTTGGTGCACCCATGGTTTTCATTAGTCCCAATAGCCTGAGCATAAACTTAATTCATACAGCTGCTGGTTTTATGTGTAAAGGAAGAAAGCTATGGTGATAATGATCATAGCTCCAGCAAAGTGTCAATTTCAACAGTCGATAAAAAATGAGAGTGAGAGTCTGAGCGCTAATGAAATATGCTGTGGGTTCACGGCATCAAGGTCTACTGAGGATACATGCAGTCCATCCCCTCGGAGACAAAGGGTAAAAGGGATACGGATCACTTCACTGTGCGAGCCCCATTCCCCTTCTGCTCTTTGTGATCATCCTCCTCTCCTGAGTGAAGGTGCTTAAATGTTGAAAAACACAACAATCAGAAGCTACAGTTTTGAAAAAGAGATCCTTTAACCCTTAATATTTGAGCCGTGACTTTGCTTCAATTCAAGCTTCTTGGGGTAAAGTCAGTAATGGAGCCACTTCATCTGTATCGACCACAGACTTATATGATGCTCAGTTCTGTTCACTTCTGTCCATATCTCTCTAATGACTTTCCTCTCCTTGTTTCCTTCCAATTATATCCTGGTTTAGAGACAACCACTGCAGCGGTATGGTAATTCAATATTGTCATTTACCAACTATACTGTTTACATAATAATATATTTGTCATATTTCATGATATATATCAAAAAAATGTTCTTAATAATTTATATATTGAATTCAACCATATTTCCCAGCCCTAGACAGAAGAGAAAATGAGTAGGAAATACAAACATATGGTCTTAGTGTTACATGTGTTTGTACAAAGTGTTATTTCCATTGAGTCAATTTCTCAATACTCAATAAGAAATTACAGAATATTGCAGCCTTGTCCTTTAATAAAGTTGCAATATTTTTTCCTACAATTATTTGTAGGAAAAAAGTTTGTAAATTACAAAACATGATGAGTTTCTTGAGAACTGAAGCATTCACAGTCTAGGTGAAATATGTGAACCATTAAGATACTGACTGGTGCTAAAAAAGGATCTTAAAAGAAAAATCCACTGAGCCAAAGAGGTTAAATATAGTATATAGATTCCGGAGGCCTGAACAGAAGAGACACACAAGGCATTTAACAGCTACAAAAGTGTTTGGTAAGACTTCGAGGAGCTCTTTCGGCCAACAGTAAAGGACATGAAACTAAAAGAAGTACAGACTGGTTATTAAGACCACAGCAAGAGTGTGCTATACTCAAGAGTATGAGAAGGACATCAAAGGTAAAAAGTAAAGATCTGTAGGTATCTCCTGCAGTTCCTTAGGTGTCAGTAATATGAAAAATACTGATCCACACTTCTACGCTAACAATATTATGACATTATACGATAAAGATAAAAACAAAAAGCACAAAATAACAATGATGGAAATTTTTCTTTCAGCATTTCAAACAATGGTTTGGGAATAGTGATTAATATTGTACAGGTCTAGTTGGGAGCTATCAATGATTCAGGCTTTTCGTCATCTTCTTCCTCATCCTGACAGAATTCATAAGAGAAGTACTCAATATCAATCAGCATTAATAAAAAAACTGCCACAGTTCATGAACTCATTGTGCTATTGTACCTCAAATATGCAGACTGTGATTAAAATCTTGAAAATTAACACAGGAAAAAGTTTTGGACCTGTCAATTATTTTTTATGAGGTGCTTGTGTTCAACTGGAAATTTTTAGTGATAATGATGCCACGAGTGGAAAAGTAAAAAAAATGGAATTTATCCTCTGAAGACCAGACAATCATATCAGATGTAGCAAATCTGAACCATAGTTTTTGAGAAACTTTATCACAGACCAGAGTTGTTTGAGGGAACATTTTGACCTGACTGTGAACAAAAGGTAAGGAGGTCACCAAAATATCGATCACCCTCTCTTTGAAATATGGACATGAGTTCTGTAAAAAAGGTTGCTCTGTAAAAAAGTGTTGGAAGAACAGAACAACTAGCTCACACATCAACAAACCAACAGACCCAAATGACCATCCCCAGGCTCAAAAGAACAACGAATGCTCTCCATTTACAAAATTACATGTATTTGTCCACTGAAGCTTTCGTCCTAAATGTGGATCATTACACACATGTCCTTAAATATCCTGTCAATTGTTGCTTGCAGCTACAGTAGAAGACTTTACTTCTTTATCAGGAAGTAACTCCATCTTAAGGTTCACATACTTTTTCAAGCAAAGACTGTGAATGTTACAATTAAAGCTGAAATCAGGATGTGCAAACTTTCTCACAACAGTGCATTTAATGTATTTTTCTATGGTGTTTGTTGCATCACATCAGCTTCTTATATATAATATATATACTGTATAGATATTTACACATTTTCGCCTACAGTTTATTTGCTCAATCAAACAAAATGGACTTACAATTCTCCAAGTTTCTGGAGGACTGAGAAAGATTGTTCATGTATATGGCTGATCCTGTTTCGCTGTAAAACCCTGGAGAAATACAACAAAAAAAATCATATTACTACTTTTTGATACTTTTCGACCTTCTTAATCCTATTTAACAAACTGCCGCTACTGATTCCACGCACAGACTTGTAGCAGCAAATCAGATTTTGAGAAACTGAAGAACATTTCAAAAAGCAGAAAGTTTGCCTTTACACAGATTATGATAAGTTATACTTACAGAACTGTCAGCATACTGCACGAGCAGAATGAGACATTTCCAATCGCTTCTATGTGATTTCCCTCTAAATCCCTGCAAGAACATGTTATAAAATGTAAGCACACAGACCAAATTTACAGTCACACACCCACACACAGAGAGACGGACAGAATAAAATAATAAAGAATAAATTCATCAAAAAACATGTCAATTTTATGACAGTTTCACATCCTACTTACAGCCAGTTCAATCTTGGCATTTCCTGACAGATGTCATCCAGCTTTGTCAAAGAGTTGTTCAGCAGAACTCTGCCAACCGCAGGGAGAGACAAGAGAGAGACACAACTGTGATGTAGGAAGGTGGAGTGCGTTTTCATTCAGTGTTCAAGGGAGCAACATTCATTCAGTCTAAACAGATCGACAAAGGCTGTTAATTGCAGGGTTTTTGATGATTTGAGAGGAGATCACAGCAAAGCAAAATAGATGTGGGAAATAACAACTTACAGTAAAACAAGGGAGTTCAGTCCTGAAAAGGTCATGGAGGATATTTGATGGATATTGTTATTTTCTAGGATCCTACAACAAC
This sequence comes from Seriola lalandi dorsalis, assembly GCF_002814215.2. Lineage (NCBI taxonomy): Eukaryota > Metazoa > Chordata > Actinopteri > Carangiformes > Carangidae > Seriola > Seriola lalandi. The sequence goes on along the minus strand of NW_019525660.1, from coordinate 1,605,215 downwards.
AACGACAACAACAACAACAAAAACATACAGTTTCAGCCTCATTAGCATTGATTCAGAGGAAACAGCATCAATAGGTGATGCACAACCTGTATTGAATAATAATAAGAATGATAAAAGACAATTTATCAGTTGGAATTATTTCTCATTACTTCTCACCACACTGGACCTCTCTGCCTATGGCAAAACAAAAACTATGCATGAAATATTTTATATTCTTTTGCTGCAGAACTTTCCTTCAGTAGAAAATAAACATACAGCCACTCCAGCTTGTGTAAGTCCTGGAACACCCCCGGCATCAGGACAGATATCTTGTTGTAGCTCAGGTATCTGAGAGAGGAAAGACAAGTTTGGAAGATCACCTGAAGATGATGCTCTCTGAAAACTTCCTGTTGAATTTAACACATACGGTAGCTAATGACTGCAGTTTTAACGGAGCATTTTGTAATTCCTACTTATCTCTCTGATCTTTACTGATTACTATATAAAGTTCACCCTCTTATAATAATGTATGTGTGTCTAATCAAGCTTTCATTATGTCACTAACAAGGTTTGCCAGAAGTATGACGACACTGAAAAATTACATCTGTCTGTGATTGCTTAACTTTTAACTCCTAAACCACAGCCTTCATTTCTTTGGGCACACGTTCAATTAAATTTTTCTGCCTGGCTGCAGGGATTTGATTGTATTCGGCCACAAGAGCATTTATGACGGCACTGATGCTGGGACATAAAGCCTGGCTCACAGGCTGCATTTCAAGTTATTCCAAAGGTGTTGAATGGGTCAGAGGTAGCACTGAATGACTAATGTGTTAATTTTCATATCTCAAAAGAGATTTGAAAGAGTGCAACTTTTAATCACAAATTAAAAATCAACAGAGAGACAGTTTCAAAGTATGTCCACATACTTTTGATGAGATGTTGTAACGTAACTGTCTATCTCTGAGTTCTTCATCTGCTACGTTTTTATTGTTGAATTAGCTGCAATTTAGTCAGAGCTACAGTAACATGGAGATGTATTTACAATATAGCTGTATCTACACACAGTTGCCAGTTCATAGGTACACTTGGCTAAAGCTAATACAGTCTAATAATATACTAATACTGACAGGGGTTTCTATTATTTTGTCCATTCTTTTTATACAATGGGCATAGGTAAAATAACAGAAACACCTCTCTGTATAACGCAACACAGCTCGACAGCTCAACAGTTCAACAGCACCACAAACTCTCTAAAACAATTTCAGCACAAACTGAGCATTATAACCTTCATGATTTATTGCAGGACTGTTGTATTAGACTGTTTTAGTCAACTGAGTGTATAAATCCTTCAGTAATCACTACAATCTTTTAAAAATAAGTTGAAGACAAGACCTATTGGAGTAGTACAGAGGGAGGGTCAGTTTTTTCTTTGGTAAATACTTAAGTTGTTCCACAGCCTTAGCACTCTGTCCTCTCTCTTTACTTTCTTTTCGTTTTAATGCACTATACACAACATTTCAGTTAGAGACACAAATTGACTATTTATAACAAATAGTTACACAGTTAGATATAAATAAAAGACTCTCAGAGAGGCTCAAGATTCTGCAGAGAGAGCTAATGCTCTTTAATAATCACATTAAATTGGAATCAAATCAACAAAATCAAAAATTATAGTAGTCAAGGTGGAGGTTACATTTGGCGTATCAGCAGACTAATTGTTAAAGTGTTAGCTTATCATGGCCGTGGTACATGAATGTGTTTGGACAACTGAGCCGATCACTGAGTTGTGAATGAGCCTGTGATTTTGAAGCATGAATGAAGCAGCTGATTCATTTGCATCATTTTATGTACATAGAGCTACAGCCCACACAACTGTTTGCTTTATTACTGAAAGGTATGTGAATGAAAATGAACAAACTCACAGTCTTGTTAGGTTATGCAGTCCCCTGAATGCGTCAGGACTCACATCTCGAATTCTGTTGTGCTGAAGGTATCTACGTAAAAAAAAGAAGCACAAAACAGTTTGTGAATCTTTTGAATTACCAAAGAGCGAGGAGAGAAAAATTCTATAACCCCTTATCCTGTTGATTTAATGAAAAAACAAAACACACACACACACACACACACACACACACACTGGCAAAACTTGGCTGTTTACAAGAAAACAGAAGATATTGTTCCAGCTGAGAGAAATTAGGTTCTGATATCTGTTTAATGCCAGGCATCAACTTTGGTATCACACACTGTGTGCTCGACAGACCTCGGCTGAAAGCTGTGTTTTGTCTCTTTGTGTATTTTACACACCTGGTAATTAATTTGGATGTTTGTTTATGCATATTTCAGGGAGGTTTTCAGTCCAATTGAACTGTCAGAGCAGCGACTGAAGGCTGACACTATGACGCAGCCAAATGGTTCCTGGCAGAGGATCAGACCTTCTGCCCTGCCGACACAGTCAGGGGCACTGTGTGAGACTGATAAACAATGTAAGTCGGGAATGAAAGGATCTGTATGCAGAACAAATCAATCACTTCTGTCAGCGTTCCCAGATGTCCTCTTAGCTTATACATATTAGCTTTGTAGTCGTGAAAGTCGTTTGTTGTACTTGTCACTAAGAGGCTGCTGTTTTTCTCTGTTCTTTGGTATCAGGAAGGAATTATGCTTTATTGAATGAATAGCTTAGACCCTAATACGCCATATGCATCACACATTATTGTATGTGTTGCTTAGACTGAAATCAATTCAATTCAATTCAATTCAATTCAATTCAATTCAATTCAATTCCAGTTTTACAGCCGTGAATCATAACAGAATAAAGGACAAATCACTGAAACAGAACAACCAGGAAATACAATAATAAAAATGGGTTAATATCATAATGTAAAATAAAATAAAATAAAATAGTGGGCTATATATTTGAATAACATGCAATCCATAATTTATGGGAAACTCACAGTTTCTGTAGGCTCTGGTATTTAAAGAACGTGTTTGCTCTCAGTTTCTGAAGCCGATTCCTTTGTAGAGACCTGAGGGAGAAGAAAGAAAGAAGAAGAAGCTCAAAATCAGAATAAATTATCAAGCGTGCACCAAGAACAATGCTCATCATGATTCAGTATATTCAGTATTTAAACATCTGACTCGTTGATCTGACATGATGGGTTAACGTGGGTTTAAGAGAGGTGTTCAGGCCTGGGGATAACAAGACCTATTGAACATTACAAACATTCAAATGATAAAAAATAACACCAATACAGCCATATACTCTGCCACTCTTCCAGTAGTGAATATTATTTATAAACTATAAAAACATTTTAAAAAAGACAAATAACAGACAATGAATTGTATTCTATTTTCAGATCTCTTTGTATTTTTCACTGGGGCTCTCGTTTTCTGTCGGTTCAAAGGTTTAAAATATCAACAACCCATACTTTTTTTTTTTAAGGTTATTCTTGGGCATTAATGCCTTTAATGGGAGAGGGACAGAGAGATGGACAGGAAAGTTGGACTGAGCCTATATTGAATGCACTCTACCAGATGACCCGCCGGGGCACCCCCAACAATCTATACTTTTTCATCTGTGATTACATTTCAATAGACCATAGTGGCACAAGACAAACTCCTTTAGGTCTTATTTCAGTTTTTATGTAAAGGCGTAAAAGGTAGAAATACTTAATAAAAACACAGCAATGAACTAAAATCAAATTAGTCTATTACCAGGACATTAAATCCATAAACATAAACTGTGGCTTGTAAATTTTGTTATCATCTCGATTCAGATGTTGACTCCAAAGCTTTTAATGGATTAACAGGTGATTAAAAGCTCATCCACTCACTCTCACACTGTCATGTCAAGCTGTAGGAAGTGGTCAGTTTTGGGACTACGCAAGATTATCTTACTGTTGACACTGTCTCTTTGGGCTCGCTGTTCTCAAACACAAACACTCTATGACACTGTATTTCTCGGCCCACTAACACTGAAGACACACTCTGGAGCATTCCTGCAAACAAACAAGCTTTCTTACTAAAAACCCACTGGAGCTCATGAACATTTTTCTTTTCTGATCCTAAGTCTTTCTTACTTTTTTGTTTGTGGTATGCTTGTAGTACTATCCACGCTGGAGTCATAACTGCACCAACCTGCCTGTTCATGAGGAGCTGCATGCTGAGAGATTTGATCATTACATAGGAGATGCAATGATTAGTTGATTGATAGACCATCGGCAGCTATTTTGATAGTTAGATTATGATTTTAGTCGTATTTTCAAGGCAAAAAAGCCAAATATGTGAAGATGCTATGCTCCTCCTCGTCGTCTCACATGATTGAAAACTGAATATCTTCAGCTTTTGGACAATTGGCTGGACAAAACAAGCTATTTGTGATCTGTCAGAAATTTAAACAGCCATTTTCACTATTTTCTGACATGTTAGACACAAAACAATTAATTGATTGATCAAGAAAAGCAATTGGCAGATTAAGAAATAATGAAAATAACAGTTGCAGCCCTAATAAGCATCATCAACTCACCTAACCCTGGCACTGCCATATAAGGCTACCTGCTGCCATTCACATTTTTGTGAATAAAACTATGTGGAGTCGTAAAAAGATTTTCACGCTACAAGCGTGAGAATCCTGCTTTTGGAAATCAGCAGACAAAAACAGTTTGCGGTGTCAGTAGTCATAATAGGAGGATCTGAAACAATTTTAATAGTAGAGCTACCAACGATGTGCCGTCAGAGCAGCACAAACACCTGCTTTATTTACCTGCCTGGAGTCCTCTGATAGCAAACGGGGACAGCGGGCCAGTTGTAGAGCAGATTAAGAGATGTCTGGGAACAGGTAGTCATAACTAAACACCCACTAAATGTTTGTTATTATTTTTAGTTGTATTTTTAAATTGATGTAATACAGTAAACCAACTCATTAATTTCACTTTGGTTGTTCTAAACACCCACTTGTTCTAAACCTTTCCTCAAGAAAATCCTCTAATGGAAAAATAAAGTTTATACCATTTCAGCCCCACCACAAACAGGAGAAAAGCACAATGGTTACAGTACCATGAACAGTAATAGCTACTATAGCTGAACTGGCCATGCTTCACTAACAACAAATTGAAAACATATCAAAACAAAACAAAAAAACCCCACAGCACTAAGTGTTTGTAGCAGAAACAATATTTCTCCTAACCCCAAACCTCCCAAAATAAAATATGTATATGTAATGTAACTTGCTGGTTTTGGATGGACAATGTGTCTGATCACATGACTTCCTTCCTTCATCTACAGACCAGTCCTGTAATAATATGTTTTGTGTTCTGAAAAAATAAAAATGACTAATAAGAAAATATATATATATAAATACATATAACAAAATGTGTGATGCTGGCTCCTACAAGACGTTCAACGACATATGCTGCTCACCAGCTCAGTGTGAAGGGGTTGCATCATCATCACCAAAGAGTCATCTTTAGTTCTGGCAGCATGTAATGACAGTTACTCACAGTGGTTGGGTGGGGTTTTGGAGAGGGGGGGGTGTTTGCTACAACACTTATTGCATGCTGTGACAGTCGCAGCCAGGTATGGAGGGCTCCTGGGGCTTTAAATTATTGAAAAAATAAATGGTTATTTTCTACTCACATCATGGTGACATTCATCGCCACCACTGGGATATCTTGAAGCTGTGTGCTGTCACAGTCCAGCTCCAGGTCTCGGCACTGGCAGAGCTCAGGAACGACACCCAGCACTGGAGAGATGGAGGGGAGAGGGAGTGGACATCAGAGGATACATCAATCAACTGGTCATCCTACCAAGTGCCAAAGTGACAAGACTGGAGCTGTTTGTACGAATGGAAACCTTGTCCTGTTGGCGGGCAATATAAGCAGAGATGAAAATGAAAGCAGAATTGATTTGGAAAACAAACACAGATTGGCAATAGTTAAAAACAGGCCCTGGCTTTTCAATACTGCTTATTGAACATTCCTGGATTAATCTACCTTTGATTACCTTTGATTAAATCCTAGTTTGATATGCGAGCTATGATGAAAAGGTGCACATAAGATTGTTTAATTGGGCTTTCCTGGCTCCAATAAAAGCAAATTATAGTTGAGGACACATCAGACTTAGCCACAAGGGGAAGTTAATGAAAGGCCCCCCCCCCCTTGTCAGACTAACACATTTTCATTTACGGAGATAATTGCACATTTGTGACGAGTCATATTAACTCCCATTTCAACCGACTGAATGCTTTCACAGTCATTATTGATTGAAGCAAGTAAGGAACAAAAAAACATATGATTAGACTGAATACTCTCCGCAGGTCCACCAGTTTTCAGCAGGATTGATTCAAGTATCTTTCAGTATTTATAAAGGTAGTGGCCATATAAAGCACAATTCATTACTGACCCTGTTTATTTGCCCACTGTCAAATACTACACATTTTTTCATTTCTACAATGGAATTACTGAAACCACCTCCTGACCTGTAAGAGGATGATCAGAAAGTGAACTGCAGAGTTGTTGGCAGTCATAAAGTATGTCACCGTGTGGCAGTGACAATAGCAGATAAACAAAAAAGGCAGTAAAAAAGAAGCCGACTTTACTTTTACTTCTGTTGTGATTTGCAGGTGCACCACACCTCTAAGGCTGATGCTGATGACGCACAAAAAAATCGATTTGAACTTCAGTATTATGTTTTGTTCACATTGGGGATGAAGAGAAGAGAAGAGAACAGGTCAAAAAACAAAAACAACTTCCCTAATCACATCTCCGTGTAGCTTACCATCATGACACTTCCCATTAAACAGCTCCATTGTTATGATTCAAGGACGGGATCCTTTGAACTAACTGAAAAGTCTTTTAATTTCGGGGGCTTTGAGCTCAACAAGAATTAGACACAAAGTCAAACAACATCTGTGTGTCTATGCTGCTGGTCTGAATACTGCCCTGCTAGAGTAAATCTGAATGAGTGTATGAAGATAAAATATGACATTTAGTAGACTTTACTTTTATTTTATGGGAAAACCCTGAAGAAATAAATCTCACTGGCAGTTATGCAGTAATGCAGAGCAACACAAAAGCTCCAACATCAACATTCAGATAACCATAATATATGAGTCCCTGGAAATAGTAATGAAAAGGTGGATGTCCCTGTAAATAAATAATGTTGCGGTTGTCAGTTTGATGCCATTTGAAATGCAGCAAATAACTCCCAATTAAACTAAATCACAGCAATACATTTAATTGCCAGAAGGAAATTTTTGCATTTTATAATTATTACTTTCAGGCTTATGTGTTGGCTTTCATGCAGTTATCAAGCGTTGCACTGACATCTCATTGCACAAATACCAAAAACATGGGGAAAGTATTTCATGGTCTAGAAAATAGCAACATGCCTTTTGTACAACTCTGTATTGCCATGAAAATATAGCTGTGTAGTATGTATGTGACATACTTATGGAGCCTAAGGCTTTGAGGCTGATAAACATGGAGAACTGTTGCTATGATTCCCACATCGACCAGTTTAGTTATAGACAATCCTAAAAAGTGACTGTAACAATGGTGTTTTAAAAGATTGCTTTGTTGTAAATGGTGATCATTGTGACTGCGCTCTGAACACACAAGGTTTATTTCTATTAAGTGACCGACTGGGCCTTCTTTTGATTTTAAATGAAGTAAACACTGGCTATGGCGGTAGAATCCTGTATGCTCAACAACAGGCTGCAGTCACATCAATATGGCCAGTAGGCGATTTGAGAGGGTATCAGGGGGGAAGCCATCCCCCTTGTTAACCCCCCCCCCTTCTCCATCCCCTAGTAGCAGAGAGGGTGCTGGAGCAGAGAGCATGATAATATCCCAGAGTTTAATTAAAAAAAAAAGAAAAGCAAGTTAAGGTGAAAAACAGCCACATCCATGGCTCCAAAAAACAAACACATTGCAGAGGAGTTGATCAAGGCTGAGGTGGTTGCATCATTGATAACAAAACGTGCACAACAACAGTCGCTCCATAAGAAAGTACATCGCTTCAGAACCTCAGACTTTCACAACACAGCTGAGAAAACAGTAGAAACCCTGACTGCTGAGATGGTGAGGGATCAGTTTCTGACCACTGACAGGATGTTTAGGACTGTTTATAAAACTGCAAAATCTGGAGGGAATACACTGACTTAGAAACAGACAGTCCAAGTCCTGAACGGACTGGACGTGGGAAGGACTTTCCATTCAGAAAAAATATTCTGCAAATATTGGCCAGCACATAGCAACAGAAATGAGAAAGCAAGTAATTGCAAGGGTTCTAAAATTAAAAGTCGTTCATTCTGGTTGATGAGTCATCAACCGTCACCAAAAAATCAGTACAAATTATTTATGAAGAGCATGTAGAGGCAACAGTGAACAGCCACTGACATTATTTTTGGATATAGTAGAGCTCCCTGCCACCATTGCAGAGAAAATTCATACAGTGTTGCTCAATAACATATCTCACCATGACTTTACTGAAGACAAAGGAGCAGCTTGTGTGTTTTGAATGTGATGGTGTCTCAGTCATGCTTGGAAGCAGTCAACTAGTTTCCTGACATTTTCATCTGACACTGTATGAACCACTGTGTAGCGCTGAGAGCAGGAAGGAATTTAGATGGTAAAAAATTCCAAGAGGTCATGTGGGAAAAAAAGCCCTGCTTGTAGTGTACTGTAAGAGAGAGAATAAAGCCCTGCATAAAACTTGAAGGTGTATTTATTTATTCAGCAGTCCCTGATCACGCCAGCATGATCAAACCAATGGTCAAAATAGCACTTAGACTACTAAGAGCTAAAGATTTGTAAGGTTTTATAGCCTCCTGTGTTATTTTTCTGACAGCTTTATGCACAACACAAAAGGATCCAGAGTTTGAGACCATGCATGTGCAGTACGAACAGTAGAAAACATCAACCCTGACTCCAGAGGGCTTTAATACACAGTTGTAAAAAGATGAGTGTAGTAGGGCGAGAAGGAAGATGACTGGACAAAATGTAATTGTAGAACTAGAAATGTCACAGTTATGGTTATGGTGTCCTGTAACAACGGCCGTTGGGAGGTGTACATAGGTGTGTTTATTGTTGGTAGGGGGTGTTCCCACTGGGCCATGCCTGTTGTTAAAAAACAACAAATCACCCTCTGTTTACAGCCCAGAATGAGACTGGTTGCCACATCAAATCTCACACAACGGAAAAGACTTCTTAAAAAATACTGGTCTGTTTGGAAAGTGAGCATCAGAGAAGAGGAAAATGACAGACCCAAAAATAGACACCTGAGGATATTTCTTTATTTTCAATCTGTAAGTTATTGAATACAGAAAAGCGACCGCTGAAGAAAAGATTTTCTCAGGATGAGGATAGAGGATATTTGGCTTTAAATTCAAACAAAAGAACTCAGGGTTGATATTAAATAGAGTGCAGAGGTCTACGCTGAGGTCCACAACTGCAGTTTAACTTATTGCCATTTTCAGTGTAAAGAGACAGGAAATGGAGGAAATCATTATTTAGAAACCCTCCATGAATAGATAAATTATTGTTGTGGAGGGATTTGCATGCCTCTGTGACCCTGAGAGCTGCGTGGGAAAAACTCTTCTCCCAGAATGCCACATGGACTAAGTGCAACTGAAAGACCACCATCAAGCTTTGATACTGGTTTCCTTGGAAAAGGCAGGAGAAGACCCTTTTCTTGAAATCGGAACTACAGACGAGCCCGTCCTGCCATTCCTGTGGATGTTACTCTGACATGTACCACCTACCTGAACACTGTTGCAGACCAGGTACACTCCCTAATCGAAAAGGTATTCCCTGATGGCAGTGGCCTCGTTCAGGAGGATAATACTTTCTGCCACAAATGGTTCAGGAATGGTTTGAGGAAGACAACAACGAATTCAAGGTGTTGAGTTGGCTGTACAAACAAGTCCGATCCATGGAGGCCCCACCTCGCAACTTACAGGACCTAAAGGATCTGCGGCAGACGTCCCTGCGCAGGATACCACAGCACACCTTCAGAGGTCTTGTGGATTCCTCGACAGGTCAGAGCTGATTTGGTTGCAAAACGGTGACCTACACAATGTTAGGCAGGTGGTCATAATGTTATTGCTGATCCGTGTATGTAGAGTATTTCACGTTTTAAGTGTTTTTACCAAGAAAGACCTCCTAGACAGTTGTCCAGGATCTATGCTAAGTGTTGTTAATTGCTGAAAATATGGTGGTCAAATACCATTAAAATGGGTCTGAGCAGCGTGCTGCCAAATTACCAACCAGAGATCACTAAAAATCTGAACACACTTGCTACTCTCTTACGTTTCCTGACTGAATTAGGATGCATCTCCTCTGCTTACAATGCAGGAAATAATTGGGTTTTATGATCTAACCTATGGATCTAACCCAAGCAGCTAATTCCTGTTGGGTTTAATTAGTCGCACCACACAGCACTTTGACAGTCAGACTACTTGCAAAGCAATATACTTACAGGGGATGAGCTCACATGGTAGGTACTTTTTCCCAAGCCTGTGTCATAATCAATTTCATACTGGCACTTTGAAACTGAACAACTTCCATATTCTACTACTACTACCTTCATCTGTCAGAAGGTTAGAACACACGGCATGGGGCTGCTGCTATGTGAAGTCACGAACTGCAAGGATCAATGTAGATGTATGATGCGTTACAAGTAGGGGCAGCAAGGCAAAGAAATGCCTTGATGGACTGATCCCTGGCTTTGTTGCTGGCTAGTGGGAGGTATTTCCAGGGACTTGTGAGGATATTCACAAATCCTTATTTGACACTGCTCATGGTCCTGGAACAGTACTAAGTCGGATCAGATGGCAAGGGAAGCGGAGGACATACATTATATTTGGGTTTTGTTCATTAGCAAGGGGTCGGAGGCATAGTGGGTTTGAAACTGCTTTAGCATCTGCAGTGATGTGGGTGTTGTACTGGACTGTCACAGTGAAGAGGGAGCTAACAATGATGACAAAGCTCTTCGTAATGACAAAGTGATTGATCTGCACTTTTCAGTTTGTTACCATAAAAAAGACCACTTGAAACTGAGTTCACTTTCTGTTTAGGGTGAACCTCCATCTTTAAAGGTCTAGTCAAGGGACTTGGTCACTTACACTTTTACACAGTCCAGTTTTCCATTTGTTTTAGTGATCATTTGCGATGACTGCAAATAATGTTAATAACTTTAATAACCTGCATCGTTGTATTGATAAGATAGCGTTAACAGATAGAGTTATTGACATTTTTTCACCATAGAAACATCAGGTTATTATTGCACCCTGATTTGTACTATGGCAAGAAAGGGATTAAGAGACAAAAGCGGAGGTGGAACAGAAGAAGAAATAAGCAAGCAGCATAAGGTATAATAGTAACGCTTTATACAATGCAAATATAAGAAATGAGATTGATAGAAATAAGTAAATGTATTGAATGTACCTAGAAATCATTCCTACAGCATTACTATAATATAATGTGGACAATTCAAAGTCCACATCAAACATAATTTCAATCTCACTGCTCCTTAGTATTCTACAACTGCTTTCATGGAAACTAGAGTGAATGTGAAGTGTAGGCAATTATACTTTGCTTTGAATAATGTAGGACTTTCTGATGACACAGGACTCTTGAAAAGCTTGTGGAGGCTTCATGAAAACATAAAGAGAACGCAATATCAAAGGAGAAAATATTGTTTCCCAAGCCAAAGTGTCTTTAGCTGTCATGTTACCCTCCTCCAGATGAATGCAATCCTCTGATCCTTCTTCTTAGACTAGCACATCAGGAAAAACCCGCTGTAATTATTTTTGGAAATACAAAACTTAAACGTATTTTTTTTTTTGTTATTGTTCACATTAGGAACATGGCATGGATTCTCAATGAACAGAGCTTGGATGTCAGCGGTCAAATCTACTTCCACATGAGCGGAAGAGTCAAGAGCGGAACATTTTAAACTTTACTGTGAGGAGATAAATTAGCAAAAGTTGATGGAATAACTAAAAACAAAACCTGACACATTTGATTTCCTCTGACTTGTTTTGACTTTCATGTCTGTGATTTTCTAATTTAGTACAGATGGCAAATCAAAAGTATAATTATGTCAACAATCAGGCTGTGGAACAGATCAAGTCTGACAAACCAATAGCCAGATGAATTTACAGCTGTCCAAATAAAATGCCTTTGATTAAGAGTAGCTGACAAACATCTGAGTGAAAGTAAATTAATCATAATGGTAGTACTAATATTTTATTAAATTTGCAGGATACATTTAATGAGAAGAGACCTGGTCAAGTTAATGAGAAATTAAATTGATTTTTTTACATGCAGTAGTAAGAAAGGTAAAGAAAGTAAACTCACTCTTAATTTGTAGTGTAGATACATGTTGGGATGGTTATGACATATAAATTTGGCATTACTACTGTTAAAAATTGATTTCTTCAGTTTACTTAGTACAAACTGTCTCAGTCTTTTCTTTTTTGGAAACAATAATGGGCTTGTTGTTCATGAAGGCACGATTTATTATACTTAAGTACTTCTGTGCTTTTAAAGCTGCAGAATTGAGCTTGTTTCTGCCTCTTTTGTGCTCTGTTGTGCAAAGGACTATGGTTGCACAGCACGTAAACATCAGTATGACATCATGATGGAAGGTTTTATTATTTTCTCTCTCTCTGTAATATCACTGTTTTCTTTGCAAGGCACACGCTATTTCTCCTCTGTCTTGGTTATACAGTTGCTGCTGTTAGTGCCTGATGGTTTATATGATGATTGACTGGGCTGTAATTTCTAAAGAGCGGGTCCTAATGGATAACACTTCCTATGACTTTTGAGTTTTTATTTGCAGAGGGAAGTAACTTGCATAGAACAGGAAGTGAAGAGAATTTTAGCTTTGGTATCTATAAGTACAGAGCCCCCTTGTGTCTTGTCAAAAGTTTATGACTTGATATCATTGTGATGTATCTTTGAAAAAGAAAAAGTGATTCTTGGCTCCTCAGTCAGTGATTAATAATCTTTACGCTGCACGGCTGTAGCTTCTGGGATTGCTCAACAATCAAATGCATACTCTGCTGGCTGCCAGTCTTGATCTACATTCATTTCGATAGCAAGAAAAATATTATGAATACCCACAGTGAATGATTAGTATTCAAGAAACTAAAAATATAGTTGGCTTTATTACTTTTTTGTGGCTTTTTCATATTTCACTAGGAGGCCCTAGAACACATGCTAGAAAATCAAGACCTCACCCCACCTCCACAGAGGGCATCCCAACCAACCAGTCATAGCCACTTGGACAGGATCCCTCACTGGCTTCCCATCCGCAACTCATTATGCAGTCGGCTGAACTTCAGCTGCAGATGGTAATTTAAACCAGGTTGGTGTGTGGAGTGTTTTCACACATTTTACACAGTTCTGCACCCTAGTTTCTTTTAATAGAGACATTCTGAAATGCAGCAGTGATTCAACCTTAGCCTTATTCATGAAGAGCTGTCTATTTGCCGGCCTACAGGACAACAGAGAAAAAAGGAGAAAATCCTGGAAAATGATGTCACTGCCGATGCAATAACAGCCTGCTCTGTTTGAAATGGCCTTAAGATAACTTCTGTTGTGATTTGGTGCTATATGAATAAAAATTGACTTGATAAGTTATTTTCAGTAGGAAGTAGTAAAGATTTAGACATTGTTTTATTTATAGGACTTTAGGTTAGGATATGATTCTCCACAGGTCACATACAAGCCATTACTGTAAACAGTGGTTCATTGTTTATTTCTGCGACATGTGAGTCTGTGCTGTGTGAGGATATTCGGGCTTAAATACGTCCTGGCAAAGGACAGCTTCAGATTTGGGTTGGTATCACACTGGTAAACCTGTTAAGTTCTGCAGTTGCCCATCATCATTCTCCTTGATGCATCAAGCTGCTTCAGACATCTGAAGTCTCTTGAGAACCATTTCCTTCAGCTCATACATAAGAGCAACAACCAGGCCAAAGAACATCTTTAAAAATACAGTTTAGAAACAAAATAACAGTACTTACAGCACACATTGGACTTGGTCCTGGTGTTATGGCTTGGCATGCCAAAATATTTGTCAAAAAGATGGGGCCATCCATTATTGTCTCCTGGAGAAGAAAATAAGACGGAGAAAGACAGAGATTACACAAGATTTGTACTTGACAACCAGACATCTCTTATTAGGTATAATTTGAGGTAGCTCAAATGTTCCTTTCTGTCGGACAATGGTGCAGGACACATTTCCTCATGCTCCATGCTATTTCAGCATACACAGATCTCAGCGACATGTTGTTGTAGGCGAGACCAAGGTCATTCCTGTTGATTTCTGATGGCTACAATTATTTAATAAAAAATGCCAGGCATTGGCCTGGTAGATAATATAAGCAGTTGCGAATGGCTTTATTTATTTGAATCACAATATAATCTTATAAGGCACAGAATTTGTTTTGCTTTGAAATCTGTATCTAATGTCCATGTAAATATGTACAGGATCAAAACTGTATCAATGTGAAATAGCAACCAAATACAATAAGTTCATCTTTGCACTTGTATCTGCAATAATAAGAAAAAAAATTGCAAGTGAAAGTGGCCACTGTGTTTGCTGTACCAGTAGCTTTGCAGAGGTATGAAATCAGAGGCTGACAATATCCATCTTCAATTACTTGCTCACCGCTCTCCCTCTCCACTTTACGAGTTAACCATGGACAAGGTCATATCATAGCGAAAAATGTTTGTGCTGGCATTACAATAACTGTTGGTGTATCATTTAATGTGTAACCTAGAACATCTCAGTTAATTGCTTGCCTGCCCGCTGTGACTCTGGAAACATTAACTCATCATTTGCTGTGACACCCTCTTGTGCAAAAGTAAGTGCCAGGTCAACTGGAACAAACACAAATGGAAAATAATAACAGTGTTGCTCACAAGCGTAAGTGATGTACACAGCTGCCAAGTCATTGTTAGAGAATGGAGCAAAATGACCTTCATTTTCCAACAAGGACAAATAACAAGAAGACTTTCTGGAAAACAGAGGACCGCACTGATAGAACCACTACCAGAAAGAGTTAGTTTGCTACCATTAACATCGCATTAAGAGCTGCATCTAATACGTAAAGTCATTATTAATCTGCTAGTTATTTTCTCAATTAATCTATTCATAATTTGGTTTATAAAATGTCAGAAAATGGATAAAAATTGAGGAGTTCTGGAGGCAGATGACCAAGCCTGCACTGTTTATATACAGCGACTTTTGAGTTTAAAGGGCCAGAATAGGAGGAGAAAAAAGGGGAGATATTGGGTGAGATCCTGGATGGAAACTGTATAGCCTAGAGGGGGAATTGGAAGTGAGTGAACTTTGTGACAGAAAGCTAACTGCAGGTAAAGCAGTTTATATTTCTTTAAGTCTCCATTGGTTAACACACAACTGACGTCATCAGTCGCCAAATATCAAACACGTTAAAAAAAAATCTTCTCTGACTCTGCAGTGGTGGGATGTATTAGAGACGGGCAGGAGTCAGAGTACAGGGAACTGGTGCCTAACTTTGTGGACTGGAGCAGTAGGATTCATCTTCTCCTAAATGTCGACAAAACCAAATGAGATGCCAGTAGACCTTAGGACACAGAGAACTGCGACCAAGCCCATTATCATGATGAATGAGGAGGTTGAAGTTGTGGAGCAATTCAAGTACTTGGGTGTCTACTTGAATGAAAGACTGGACTGGAGGACTGACACTGACACAAGAAGGGGATGAGAAGTCTCTGCTTTCTGAGGAAGCTCAGATCTTTCAATGCATGTAACAAGATCTTGGAGATCTTCTACCAGTTTGCGTTAGCGAGTGCCATCTACTGTGTTGTCGTCTGCTGGGGGAGCAGAGATGCCAGCAGGATTAATAAACTAATCCCCGCTGCTTCTGATGTATATATTGCATATATTTCTAATATTTTTATTCAGAGGAACAAAGGCCATGCTTTAACTAAAAATTCCTTGCTATAGGCACCACCTGCTTTTAGGGGAAATTGATTAATCAAATTAACCAAATGAATCAAATGAATCAGTCTTTAATCAGAAGCTGTCTCTTATACACATCTATTACTTTTTTGTGGCTTTTTCATATTTCACTAGGAGGCCCTAGAACACATGCTAGAAAATCAAGACCTCACCCCACCTCCACAGAGGGCATCCCAACCAACCAGTCATAGCCACATGGACAGGATCCCTCACTGGCTTCCCATCCGCAACTCATTATGCAGTCGGCTGAACTTCAGCTGCAGATGGTGATTTAAACCAGGTTGGTGTGTGGAGTGTTTTCACACGTTTTACACAGTTCTGCACCCTAGTTTCTTTTAATAGAGACATTCTGAAATGACAGCCTGCTCTGTTTGAAATGGCCTTAAGATAACTTCTGTTGTGATTTGGTGCTATATGAATAAAAATTGACTTGACTTGACTTGATAAGTTATTTTCAGTAGGAAGTAGTAAAGATTTAGACATTGTTTTATTTATAGGACTTTAGGTTAGGATATGATTCTCCACAGGTCACATACAAGCCATTACTGTAAACAGTGGTTCATTGTTTATTTCTAGCATAGCTGATAGCACCTGCGACATGTGAGTCTGTGCTGTGTGAGGATATTCGGGCTTAAATACGTCCTGGCAAAGGACAGCTTCAGATTTGGGTTGGTATCACACTGGTAAACCTGTTAAGGTCTGCAGTTGCCCATCATCATTCTCCTTGATGCATCAAGCTGCTTCAGACATCTGAAGTCTCTTGAGAACCATTTCCTTCAGCTCATACATAAGAGCAACAACCAGGCCAAAGAACATCTTTAAAAAAGATGTGTATAAGAGACAGGGGGATGAGAAGTCTCTGCTTTCTGAGGAAGCTCAGATCTTTCAATGCATGTAACAAGATCTTGGAGATCTTCTACCAGTTTGCGTTAGCGAGTGCCATCTACTGTGTTGTCGTCTGCTGGGGGAGCAGAGATGCCAGCAGGATTAATAAACTAATCCCCGCTGCTTCTGATGTATATATTGCATATATTTCTAATATTTTTATTCAGAGGAACAAAGGCCATGCTTTAACTAAAAATTCCTTGCTATAGGCACCACCTGCTTTTAGGGGAAATTGATTAATCAAATTAACCAAATGAATCAAATGAATCAGTCTTTAATCAGAAGTAATTAAACTCTCAGTTCAGAAATCTCCTGTTTCTGTCTATGAGGACACAGTAATGAGGTCAGAATGATGAATGAAATATACCTTTGAGGATAAAATGAAAAAAAATAGTGAAATAAAATGTGTGCTTTGGGATTATCAGAGAAGGGACATGGCAACGAATAACTTCTCAAGGACCAATAATATTAATAGTTTAGAAATCTATCAGCTTTTATCACAGACAACAGAAGTTCACTTAGTTAGGTTAACTTAATTTAGTATTGATTTGAAAACTGAGGCTGATTTCAGCTGAAATTGAAAATATGCATGAATGAAAGGAATAAAATAAAAAAAGATGTAGGAATGCAAGTCTAGATGAGGTAAAATGACTGGCGATGAGGCTTGGTGAATAGAACAACAGACAAAGAGGAAAAACTGAAGACGAACCAAAAGTAAAACAAAGGTAGATAATAACCAATCATAGCTTCTGACACGTTGGACACATCATGCAGTGGAAAAGATCACAAACAGCTTTCAGCTTCATTGTGAAACTGCCACGTGCAAAAATTGTATATTTATTTACTTTATATTCACTGGTGAGTTGTTTAAAAATGGCTATTATCAGCAGTCAGTGGGGTTCATTAGGATGGGACTTATTCTCAGCTAGCAATAATACATGGTTGTTTAGGTTTCAGTTTGTTCTGCTGTCCAGCACGGTTCAGTGGTTGCTATATATTGGTGTCTATAGCACACAGTTAATATTCTTAACCTGAATAAAAAATGGTGACCCAGTTGAAGAGCACATTTTTTACTTTCATGTACAGTCCTACAAACATAATTTGCCATTCACATCAGTGTCTATAGCAGCATAGTCACAGGATTGGTTGCATGGTTCTATCTAAAGACAGATTTGCACTGAAGTAGAATTACCTGAATTCCTCAGCTGATTTTGGGATTTACCCCCTGAATCTGTGCCATGTGCTGCATTTGTGTGAAATAAACTAAGTCTGTTTCTGTGAAATTTACTGACTTACTAATTGGAACTTGGTCCTTCTCCAAATGGGTCTCCATGCTGAATAGCTGGAGGAGCTTCTTGAAATTTCAGCCAAAAATCCTATTGAAGCTCTTAAATATTTGCACTGGACCAATTTATCAAATGTCCTGTCATTTCCCTTGATATTTGTATTTAACATTGGACAAAGAGCCAACAAAGGAAAGGATTAACATCACTGACCTCCTTGATTATTACAAATCACAGTCGGACCCAAGGCTGTAGTAGCCCATGTGATTAGGGCAAAAAGCAGGCTGAGTTACACTGAGCAACATTTTGATGCATGGATCCCTGCATTGTTTGTACACACAAGGATGTACATTGGGGTGGCTATGGCTCAGGAGGTATAATGGGTTGTCTATCATCTATCAGAAGGGTTGCTAAGCACCTTTAACATTAGCACACATCAGGTCCAATGTTCTGTCTCCTCTGGTTGTGCGAACCATAAACGGATGGTACCCAGAGGATGAATTGAATTAAATTTGATCCTTTGATACCAGCAAAACTAATGGCATTCCCATTAGCCTCAGCTGCACTTTTGTATTTAGTGCTAATTAGCACTGGTATTTGAATTTTTCTCAAAGCACAGATGTGCCTAAGCGCAGCCTTCCAGAGCCACTAGTGTGGCTGTAGACTGGCTGTTTTTACACTGATAAAACCTGCTTCTACCGACAGAATTACCCTTTGTCCTGTAAAACCCCTTCTCTTGTGATTTACTTTCTTCAAAGATGAAGTCCTTTTTTCACATGGTGTCTCGAGATTTACATATATTTATATTTTGGACGTTGAAAACAGGTAGAGATCACTGAAACTGTTTGGTGCTACAGTGAATATTGTATACGAACACTTTGCTGAGGTTGATCAAAGCTGCAGTTAGAGTGTTGGGGCAGTGAAACCTTGCCCTCCCTCTCTCATTTAGATTTATGTTTAGCATTTTACCATTCAGTGGGTAGCAGTACTTCAAAGGTAGCGGCAGATCTCACACATTCGCTGCAGTATGGCTGCGAAATACAAATCTCACAAAGTGCCGTTGCTGTGATTTCATTAGTTGCGATAAAAGCAGCTATGAAAAAAAAAAAAGACAGCACTCCCAACACTAATCGATAAGATTCCCCTGAATGTGAGTGTGTATGGACATGGGACACACACGTTTCAAACACTGAGCAACATGACAGATATTTAGAACACTTTCTAGTTAACCACGCAGAATGAAAACTATAAACGCCTAAACTTCATTTGCAGATACAGGTCTATTATCTGCTAAGAGACACTGTCCAAAACCGTGAAAAAATTATAAGGCAACAGTTATATATAATGCTGTCAATGACTGCATCGTTGATGTCGGTCTACATGCTGGGACTGTACTCTGCCTTTTTCTGTGGATTTCTCTGTTGTCACTCCTTATCACTATTAGAAACATCACGTTACGCGGTGGTTGAAAATTAAGTAATGGTGATTTGGTTGTATATAGTTCCGTTTTTCTATTGCTAAGCTAAGACAGCATTTTGTTTACCATGTGAAATCTACATTAGCACACAGAAGAGCAAAACCAGAGACTGTGGCAGCTACTTAACACATTCCTCTGTGTTGTCTGCATCAAATTAAGTAAACTGAATCAAAATTAGGCAAAATGTGGTCTGTACACATTTCTTTAATCCTTAATCAATATGTGCCAATAGATTCTCCTGTCAACATGAATACAAAGTGATGAACCCACAGATTACATGAAGCCAGAAATAAGTCAAATACTAATTTCAAAAGTGCCTATTGAAATTTGGATAAAGAATCAAAAGAGACTCTAACAGAGATATATCCAAAAGCCTAGAGAGACAAGGGTTGAATTAAATTCCTCTCCATTGTATAGCATGTAATTATTTATGAGTACCACAAAATAAAAGTATGCACACAAATACACAAAAACATCTACTGGAGCTGTGCAGAGAAAATGTTAAGCCAAAAAACATTCAGTAGGGAACTTCTGATGACTGGACATGTGCACTCTCTTCTAAAACTGACCACTTACAATCCCTCACGGTGTTGAAATTCAACCTAATCTGATGGTTTAAAGACACTTTGAAAAAACACGGAGCTGCTGACGGTCAAACATGGGCTGATGCAGGAATCAAACACGAGACCTTCTGATTCTGCTTACAGGGGTTTTGGGCCTCTTTGGATCTGTAGGCCTTTGGGCCTTTTCGCATTTTCTTATCAAAGGAATCGGTCAAATATACAATTTATTTATTGCTGACAAAATTGGTTGTTTAATCAAGCAACAATTTGATATATTTGTGGCGACCTATTGCCTCTCATCTCTTGTCATCTTGTGTCCAGCCCTACAATGTATTTAATGAAGAAAACAAAACATTTTATATAAGTGATGTGTCATTAATATCAATTATCAAGTAAAAATTCCAAAAAGTTGCAGATGCCCACATCTCAAATGTGAGAGCTTGCTGCTTTTAAAGGTTTTATACCCTGTTAAATGGAATACGTTTGAATTTTAGACATAAATTGTGAGGGACATTCTTTCATTATTTTCTGATATTCCATTGACTAAACAATTAATCATTTAATTGAAAAAAATACTCCAGTTTAATTGAAACAACTGTCTGTTGCTGTCCCAATGGTTTTTATTACTGACTATATTTTGTCTACTCTACAATGGATCAATTATAGAATAATAGATTATGCCCTGGTGGGTGATTATCACAGGCCAGATTTGGCCTTTTGGTTAATTTTATTCAAGAATTCTTTATGCTAAGCTACTTTGCTGTTAGGGGTAGTTTCATATTTTGTGCAAAAATGGGAGAGTGGCATTGATCCTTATGTTTTTTCACAAAAATGTAAATCTATTCCTTTAAAAAAGATGAAACATTACCTGTAAAAACAAAAATCACCTTTTTCCCTCACAGACAGTCAATTCTCCTTCTATTTAAAAGCTATGAACAACTTTCCCACAATGATTTATAATTCTCTGTGTAAGTAAAGAAGTTCTCAACAAGCAGTGTGGCCCTGTGGATGGGTATCCGACTTGAAATTAAATTAAATTGCCACTGGAGCTGAAGCTCTGCACTCCACACTATGTAGATGTGACACCAGCGTAATCAGTAGCTTGTCTGTCGGCTAAAAAACACTAATTCAAAAGAGTAAAGGCAGACAGCATGCGGTACTCACAGGCTTGGCTCACGGATTCATGGTGCACATTGAAATTATTTAAATAGTCAGTTCCTGTTTGATAGTGATACAAAAGGCTCCCTGGATCTCCTAATTATTTCTATATTGATTGATATTGTCATTAACGGCTCTTGTGTATTGATTTTAAAGTTATATTGATGAAAGCTATGATGGAAACTGCTACGATCAATGGATCCTCGTGCTGCATGAAAAACTATCTAAGCGTTACTTTATGACTATGGTGAAAGCAGGATCACCTGACAACGATGCTCATGTATTTCAAAAGCTGATTTCATTTATGGATTCTGTTGGTCTTGCTCTGACTGAAGCAGCAGCACGGTTGCGTTTATTTTATCCATAAAACATAAAACACCTTGCTATATGACGCAATCCAATGTAGCACCTCCACAAAGTACAGCAACTGTTGTATGAAAGACATCAAACAGTATCACAAGAGGCATAGAGACATAAGTGTTTTCAGGCTGCTCAGTAGCGTGAATCAGTTTTTGATTTTTATCATATAAAAAAATTGTTTTGCATATTCATGCAGCATGCCATGATTAGATACACACTATTACTTTGTGTCAATAAATCAAATGCTTAAGCAAAATGAAACAAACAATGGAAATAATACTGTATACTGTGAGTGTATTCAGTGAGAAGTGTAGATGTTTGTCTGATACAACTGACATTATGTGAAAACAGTGTGGAGAATTAGCACCCAAAACGATAGCTGCTCTCAGCTTTATGAAACTCTATAGCCAGTTTCAGCTATGGTTCACTCTCACTGCTCTCAAAGCAGCGTCTTTAGCCGCTGAAGGCAGCTGTTCAGAAAAAGAAAAAAAACAATTGTAAAAACACACTGTACACAAACTATTCAGCACCACACAGCAGACAGACAAAGTTAGCTGGTGAACATGGTTTAGCATTTAGCAGCTAAAGAGGCAGATATTTCCCCTCATGAGCTGACAGAGAGCAAAAACAGAGCTAAAAGAGGGTGAATATTGACTTGGACACCCGACAGGTGAATGATAATGTTTGTAATGGTAATGTTATATCTGTTTGATGTGTTAATGAGCAACTGCTTGCCAACAAGTTCAACATATCAACTTAACAGGTGATGATATGTCAGTGTTGCATTCACGACTTGCCTCTGAAAATCTGTCATACATGTTTAATATACTGGTACAATTTTTTTTCTATTTAGAATTTTTTTCAAAATATATTAACTCACCTCTAATTTTATTAATGTTTAAATATGGGAGTTGTTGATGTTGGTATACACACTTGTTGCTGGGCAGGAGTAAAGAGTAGCAGATACACGACGGATCAGTTTCCCCTTGTTGTCTCTTTTGAGAAACCCATTAGTCACAGCCTTTTTGTCTCATCTCAATTATCCTGCTTCTGTCAGAAGCTGAATTTTTTTCTTTCAATACATTAAATCCATTACAGATCCTCTGTCGTCCAGGTCATGTTTAGACATAAATCAGTACATAAGAGACTGCCAGAGAGGTTCCATTTAATCCTGACTGAGTTGTTTACACTTTGATGTCACATAAGAGTCATTGAGCAGACGATTAAAGCCGCTACATCTACCTTGAGCAGGCATCATTACTTCATTAGTGACCAGTATTTCCTGTGGACAATGCTTGACAGACCTGCTGTACCTAGTTGCAGTTGCTAAGCTGTGATTGGATGATTGCTGTTTGGTAGAGGGATTCAGCTAATAAAAATGCACCAGAAAAAAGCAAAGGACAAAATATGCTCAGTCTTTTCTTTGGTGTCCATCTGTTTGTGGATTTTCAAAGTTGTATAATCTGCTTTTATGATAGCCAGGCTTGAGTAAGAGACCACACTTCTTACAACTAGCCACATCCAAGAGGAAATTTATCTTTTACAATTAGTCATTGCTGACACCCCATCCACTGCAATATTATATTTCATTTATATTATTTTCAGTCAACAGTCTAATTAGAGGAGAATAAAGTCGTAGACGTGATTCCACGGTTTGATTAAGCCATGAAAGTGAAATTATAAGAATTCACTTTGAACTTTGGCTTCAAAGGCAGATTAATTTGTGACTCATTATATTATTGTGATGATAGACATAAGTTAAATAGCACAAACAGAGTGATGTGCAATCAAACCAGTAATTGCAAAAATGATGGAATTAACATGGTCAGCCACACTGACACAAAAGAAGAAGGAGAGAGATAGACAACCAATGACGTGATGTAGCCTGCACACTATTTAAAGTCAAATACAAAGAGATTCGCCTGCAGATATAGGACAGAGAAAAAGAAATGTATTCAATTTATTTCTGTTAACAAAGTGCCCTCGACCATCTGTCAGTGCACTTTGTTGTGAATATGTTAAAACGAAATCCATTCCATCCATCAAAAGAATACTGAAATATGATTTCAAACAATAAGTCTGCCCTAAATTTCACTTGGCAGCTTTTTACAAACAGACATCAGACCTGCATTACATATTATCTTCAATTCAGGTTCTCGCGACCTGGAGCCCCCGCTGGTTTTCCTTTTAGTCATCTGATCAGGTGCTATCTAGGATGCCATGTAAATGTAATTAGGTAGTTGGAAGGGCAGAGGAGCGGCAACACTATGTGTCCCAGGACTTGGTCTGATAACTGCTACTGCAGAGGATATCTCTGACTACTTCTTATCATAAATGCATGTCCTGAAAATTTCCAGCATCCAGAGAAGAGATGTGGTTAGCTAAAGAGATGCAGCCATAACACAAACAGATGATACTTCTGGTTTTAAAGAATAGAAATATGTTAAGGTAAATTGGGCAGAGGGTTATTGAGAGAATGTGAGAGTGCAGGGGATGTGAACAACTCTTCTCCCAGGGGCGAGTGGGAGATACTTCCACCCTTATCTGGGAAGAGACTTTGCTTCTTCATGCTCTATTGTATGAACATGTATTCTATTACATGCAAACATTTATTACAGCAGGAGAAAACATGTGGAACAAAGTGACCTGAAACAGTTGGATGGATCAATTCTCACAAAATGTCATCCACTTAGAAGTCCTTTGATTTTTATTTCAAAATTATCACAGCTGCAAAATGGGCTTGAGATGATGCAACTGTGTTCAGGCATGGCACTGGTAAACAATGTGCAATCAACTCTGTATGGTTTTCCTTATACTTCACTGAGCCTGGTCTTCTACAGGAGGATTAACCTGCCATGACCGCTGTCAAAGTTTAGCACAAAGAACAGTGAAATTCATTTTGGGTCTGGAGCAAATGAACAGCAGGCGTCTGGAAAGATTGTCTTAAAGAGCTCAGGTTTTGCACTTAAGCCCTTTTCACACCTACAGCTTAATTCTGAAATTATCCTCAAATTATCCATGTCGGGGGGATGTTTACACGAGAGCTGATGTGCCACAAAATGCTCCATCATCTCTCACTCTTTCTATGAGATAAATTGGAGGGCAAAAGCCATTCTGCACTACATTTGTCTGGAGCAGAACAAGTGAAAGTTTGAAAATTGAACTTTTCTTCCCTACGCGAACAGACTCAAAGACAAGGAAACTGATGGCCATCCAAGCAGAGAATGAAGGGGAAAAAAAAGAACTAAAAACATCACAAAAATATCAGTTGGAAATTTTGAACATTCAAGATGGGGGGGGAGGGGGGGGGCAGATAATTGAGGACTAAGCCTGTTGGTAGCCTGGATTTGTAGAAGACTTGTTAGCTTTTACAGTTGTACAGCTTTATCAGTGGGGATAGCCTTTGTCTATGTGCATTTCATGGCTGACTTATGCTTGGTGAGAGCAGTATACACCATTATCCTTCTCTGTCTTAATATTTACAGTCGGCCCAGTAGTTATTTAATGCTGGGTAAATTAATGCTGTCTTGCACTGTTGCTCTGAATGCATTTTAGAGGCTTATTATTGCACCAGTCAGCATTTGGGTTTTTTTGTGCTTTTGAGTTTCTCCTTCTCCGAATTAAGAAGAGGCTGCTGTTTGTTGTAAAGCTTGAAAAGAGACAAATTTGTGCTTTTGGGAAATGAAAATATTGAATAAACTTGATTTAACTTGAGTATGTGTGTGAGAGTCAGAGAGAAAGAAAAAAGAGTGTGGAGAGTGGGGAGACAGAATTTTGACATTTTGGCATACACACACTTTTAAGGCATAGTTTGGACCAAATATTTGTGTAGCTATAAGGCCAGTGCCACTATATGTGCTCAGAAAAAACTTTAAAGAAAAAAAAAATGAAACGGGCTCAAGTGCAAATAATACTTTTCAATACTGTTTTACAGAATATCTAAACTCGATGAAAATGTTGGACAAGGTCATTTACAGGTCTAAAATTGAGTAAATAAATGCAGCAAGGCAGAAAAGCTGGTGAACATGGACAAATACTTTCTTTCCACTCCCACATTAATAACATCACTCGGTCTGCATATTTCCATCTACGCAACATTAATCGTCTCCGCCCCTCTCTCACCCCTCACACCACTGCCATTCTAGTTCACACCCTCGTCACCTCGCGCATTGATTATTGTAATTCACTCCTCTTCGGTGTCCCCCACAAATCCCTCCATAAGATCCAACTGGTCCAAAACTCTGCAGCCCGTATCATCACCCGAACCCCCTCCTTTCACCACATCACCCCCGTCCTCCAGCAGCTCTAAAATGTATTATTATTATAAATACAATGCTGGATTTAAATTATTACTTTAAAAATAGCCTTACAAATGTTTTATAAAGAAGGAAATGCATTCAAAACATTTGCTCCAACAAACTAACCTTTAAATAACTCACGACAGTAACAGGCACCCACAGTTACACTTTGTTTCGTCCTTTATTTTTTCAGGATAGTCTATTTTGGAATTCAATCAGTGCACATTTCATTTGGCACTACAATAACATCTCATATCGACACAACATTAGATCATACTGAGCCACCAGTCATTATTCAGAGACTGTCTGTACAAGCGTCCCATCAAATTACAGACAGCACATTCTTAGCATGGGGTAATGAATCTTTTATGAAAATCAAACACCAAATTCAGAGGCTGTTTTTGTTTACATCATTTGTTTTTCATTGTTTTACAATGTTAGAGAAAAAGCACAGTTAATTAAGCAACAACATAAGTGTCTTCAATTAGAATATTTTTTTGCCTTTGTGATGTTTGACTCCATGGGGAATGCCACTCTGGGGCTCTAACATGAAACAAACACATGCTACTGAAAATAAACAGGGCCCTTCAACTAATCAGTGGCTTCACAAGTAGCATTTATTTCATTAAAAAAAATTAGCACCTGCACTTCTGACATGGAAATGTGTTTCTGATTATATCCTCTTGAGTGATGTTGTCAGTGATGGAGAGGCTGTACTCTGGATCTAATCTGTGAACAGAATGGCCTCTTGCCTGTTGTGACATGTCATACTGTATATTCAGTTTGTCCTCCTGACAGCGGTGGTGAGTGGACAGGGGTTCCTTTCTCAGTGACACAAGGAACAGTGTTTGCTACAACTGAACCTGGAGTCTTTCTGTGGCAAAAACGTTCTGTTACACTATTACATCATCCAACCAGCTCTTTTTTTTTTTAACAATTCTTAACTCTCTGCGTCAAAGTGTAAAAACCAACAGTGTAACCTTATTTAAACCTCCTTACTGGATGTGAAATACACTTAGCTCAGCAATTCTCTGGATAGAAATAACATTGCATCTTTCAGATCTGAATCTTTTGGCTTTGATATCCCCCAAAACTTGCTAAAGAGCTGATGCTGATACAGTGCAGAAAATCTCTTCAAATGCACGGTCAAAATGGAAAGTAGGAGTATGTTGTCAACCACAACATGTTTGGTGAAAATGGGAGCGATGTATCTATCCTGTTTCTGATGAGAAACATTTAAAAACCTCCTGTATTTTTACACAGCCGTAGTTCATACATTGACATCCAGAGCACATTCAAACAAACCTAAATGTCATGTAAGCCCCCAGGACTGGAAATGGCCGCCTCATACATGGTGCTGTCATTCAGTGTTTGTCGTGCTTCTATGATTAATTCAAGTTTTCTAAAACCTTAATAACTTTTTCTAAATCAATGTGTTTGGGGCCTACATGGTTATTTACTATTTTTCTTTGTTTTGGGGCTTGTGCAATATTTCTTGCAAAAAAAACCCAGATATCTCATTAAAAACCACACAAACTCACAGCTAACATTAATCATATGTAGGAGAATATTTTAGTAACAGCACCAATGAATGAGGAGAAATAAAAAAAAAAATTAAAAGGTCTGTGGAAATAGAACCCATTAATCAAAATTAGTTATATGTACAGTTATATAAGTTACACATGTAAGAGTTGTGATAGTGGTAACAAAACTAGTAGTCGTATTAAGAGGCGTGATAAGAACACAGAATGCTGTCCTTTAGAAAAACAGCTTTCACAAAACTTTTCTAAGCTGCTCCGAGGCCACACTGAAAGGATGAGTCAGTAACAGCTTCAGTGCAAAACCTCAGCTCGCCAGAAACAAATGACTCTACAGATATTCTTGGAAATGTCACTAAATTGCTCAGACAGTCCGCGCTGCTTGCATCAGTTTATCATAGGAAAATGCAAAGCTCAGCTTGGGGTTTTATTCAAAAGAATTTAAGTAATAACAGCCAGCACTCAGTAAATTTGCACAGGAGAGTGGAATTAAATACTGAAAATAACCTCATTTGTGGGTGTTTGACAAGGTACTTAGACAATGGTGGACGCTAAAAATATGTCTTGAGAATGGATGAACCTACAGGATTCACATCTTGTCTTCTGAATGTCTTACACTACAGGATAACACTGACATTACTAACAAGCACCTTGAAAAAACTAGCAAGTATTGCAACTGCATTGCTTCACCCTGATAAAGCTTCATATTGTTGTATTGAACTGACATATTCCTTCATAATCATGAACACAGGCGGCGCAGTTTAATGCTACTTTGCAGCTGTATTTATGATCTTGTTAGGTTGACGTCAGTGAGCAAGTTTGGACATGTGGTACAGGAAATGGTGTAGAGAGTGATAAACTACACTTCTCATGTGGATCTTAATTAAAAGGTACTCTGTGGAGATTTCTTGTAATCAAACAGTTCTGTTTACATCCAGTGTTTCACAGCAAAACAATAAGTTGAATGCATTTCCATCTACATAAAACATTTGCAAAGACAATTGTTTTGGAATATTTTAAATCTGCATTGTTGGCTGGAGCGGCCACGGTCTGGCGATACATCACCAAATATCCGTGAGTGAGTGAGTGAGTGAGTGAAAGTTACACAATTGTTCGAGCATTTACAACAGATCACCCCTTTGGTGACTTTTTTTCAAAAAAGCTCAGAGCAACAAATCTGGCGACTATTTGGACAAACGTTCGTTTCTTTCCGTGGAAGAGAGTCGCCAGAACTGCCCCACGAGTGAGAGGAACCCCTCCAGATAAAAGGGCAAATAAGTGAAAAACAGCAGAATGGGATAGAACCAAAAGGCAATGTGCAAAGTGAACCTAGTAGTTTTAGTTCCCTGGGGGCTGGTGCACTTTTTTGGGGCAGTACCCGTCTTCTCCCATTATTTACAACTGGAGAAGAGAGGGATTTTCTATAGGACTTTTGAATTGTTTAATCTGGTGTTTACTCACAAAAATCACACATCCGCCTTCCACCATGAGCCATCAAACATTGAATTAAACATATAAACCTAATGGCGCTTTTAAAGGAGACAATACAACAACAATACATAGTGGATTTCATATTACATCCTTCAAAAACCTTAAATCAAGCATAATACAAGTGGTTTAACGCATTAAAAAACAAAATGAATGTTTCTTAAAATGTATAATAAATTTTACTTTGATCATATTAATAATAAAGACATGGTGAATGTTTAATTCTGTTACTTTGTGTGGAGGATGCTGGCAGTATGATCACATGGAAGATATTGCCTATCTTTATTTTACATATCCCTTCATTCTACAGAAATCTGGAGATTGAACTGAATCATAAAAACAGTACATGGGTTAGAGAATAGTAGGTGAGTTCATATTATATAACAGAGTTATATAACAGAGATATGTGTCCGTGTTTTTGACTTTGTTATCTAAGGAGGGACAGAGTGTGTATGCATGTGTGAGACAGAGTCCAGGGTTCAAACCGTAGTGATAATCACAGTGTTTTCTGTGTTCAAATACCAATGCAGAGATAAAGTCTTATTGTTACAAAATAAAGATTGTGGTTGTTTACTCCACAATTTACAATTTTGCCTCATGTCCATTTAGATGATCCTCTGGTGCTGTCAATTTGACCCATGGTGTGGTCATACATCTCCCTGACGTGCTAAAAGCTGGTGTGTTTGTAAAAGAAGAATCCTTCCGTTTCCTATCCCTTTGATAGTTCTGTGGTTGGAGGAGTAAGGAGGGCGACATTTCTGGGTCCATAACTCTACATTTCCTACAACTGTGAACTTCTGACTAGCGTGTGACTGATGCCAGGCCACGGATGTGTGCTACAGCTACTGATCAACATCACAGAATTTCTACACATTACTTGAGTTTCTCTGAAAAAAGGCAAAGAAGTACCACTGCAATGAACAGTACAGAGTGATTCTAGGATCAATGATAAAACAGTTAAGCAGCTGTAGTTATCCTGTAATTTACAAACTCAGAATATGGATTTAGTTATATGTTACTTTGTAAGGAAATCTTGGAGGTCTTAATAGGGCCACAGCTCTGTAGCTTACCGAAATCCTGCAGGAGGTGGGCCGACTTCTCTGGTTTTAGTCTGATTTCCTACTCTGAGCTGCTTGATAAATTCGGCTGTGGCTCTGTATATTTCTGTCTTAGTTAAAATTGTGATATTTATTCTCACATCATTAGCAAAAACACTGTGTTACGGCCACTTGTGTGGGAATTGTGCCACTTAAAATACTGCTGACAGTCTCAGAATAAGCCTGTCATTATAGAAGTGTTGCATTTTTTCAGATCACATTTTCCCAATCATTGTCTTAAGCTATTCACACAAACCAGCTTACACTGCTCTGATGCAGATGCGAACTGCTGAAGTGGAAATTAAACCAGTAACAACAGCAATCGCTACCTACTAGTCACCATGGGAACATGATTATGTTGGACAAGCACAGGGAGGAAAGATAAAAGGTTTGTAGTTGGAAAAGTTGACCTCTATTCAATTATGGTATTTCCTGAGGAATACTGTCAGTTCAAACAATTTGTCAGTAATGGGTATTATATAGCCACGGTCTGTGCGGACCCCTATGCTGACGTCCATGTGTAGCCCAAAATTTGTGAGTGCGTGGACGGCACGGTTGTGCGAGGAGATCTGGTGTTACTCACAATAATATGATTCTTCTTTCAAACAATACAAAGAGCCACACTGAACTCCTGGCCTTATTCTGCTATTATTGTTATGCAGTCGCACATAATATTTTCTGTTTTTGCCTTCCTGTTGTTATCTTCGTCTACTTCTTGATTTTTATAGGTTGGCAAACAACATTGTCGTGCATTACCGGCACCAACTGGGATGGAGGTTGTGAGGTTCGGGAGATGCCCATGCGTGGAAGACCAGACGGACAAGGACCCTCAGTTGTAGTATGACTAGAACAGAGTGTGTGCACATCTGGAGAAAAATCTGCAGCTGCCCGCTGACACGGAAAGCATGCCTGTGCCTTTAACCAGTCAATGGGAGAATACACAGTGACAACAAAAGAAAATGCTGCTAGCAACATACTGTAAATAGCAGACTGAGTATGATCACACCTCAGCTCAACTGAAACTGCACTGATGCTAAAGGCAACAGCTGGAGCTTGAAAGTAGCAGGGCTGATCTTTAATCTTCTAAAACTTTTTATTTATATATACACACACACACACACACACACACACACACACACACACACACGTAAAGCCAGGAGTAATCTCTGAGATGAAGATTGGGGAATGTTTCAGCATTATGATGGAAAGAAAGAGGTTCAGACAAATTATTAATTCTCCAGGCCTGCAGTTAACCAAAGCTCTGCGCTGATGTTCATCGTATGGGGATAAAAAAAAAAAAATTCCTCCAACCAACATGATGTGAACATCAGAGTGACTGAGCAGCTGCAACCTGCTGATTTTGAATGAAGTTTTTTGGCTGGCAGCAGAGGAAGAGACCAAGGCCAATCCTGTGACAGATGACACCAACCTACTGCCAACAACACATGAGAGAGTGTCAGTATGTTTGATGAAGCCTTGGATGGCAGGAAGAAAAATGTAACAAATGACAACTTTTTCACCTCTCTTCACCTTGATAACAAGCATCTTGAGAGAAATACTATCTGGTAGGGGATGTATAAAAGAAAAAAAAAGAAAAATAGAAAACAGAAACTTGTGCATGGAGCCGTTCAGCACCGAGATATTTTCTGTCAGTGTGGCTCTCACTTCCCACAGTGCAGTGAAAGCCACAGACGGAGAGCCAAATGATGGGCCGTCAGTCTGTGCACAGATTGTGAGCGCAGAGAGGAGGAGTAAGCCAGAGACAGTCACATATTAAAGTTCCACAGCACATTGTGGGGAGGCTGCACAGGTCGGGAGGTGTTCTGTGAGGGTGATAGACGGGTGCAGTATCTGGCAGCCATCTATGCATGTTTTGTGTGTAACATTTTCACTTGTGTGTCTTGGTATTTATTGCTCCTCCAAACGCTGAACTCAGTGGAAACAGTTAAGTCAGGCTTATATAATCTAATCAGAGAAATGTTCTTTTATGAATAGCAAGTTCAAATAAACTTGGGCTAAGTAACTATGGAAACCTACGGAGCCAGAGGGATCACATGGAAGAAAACACTATGTGTAGGTTCAATGTAGCGTTGACCTAAATGCTAAGTTCAGCTTCCCGACATGCTTCCAAATACAATGCTAACAAGCTGATGTTTAGTGGCAATGTTGTTTTCCAAGTTCACAAACTTATTTTAGCGTGTTAGCTTACTAACATTTGCTAATTAGCATTAAATGCATTTTCACCAATTTTGTATTCCCTTAGCAATTTGTTTCTTTAAACGATTATCTTAACACAAACAGAAACACGTGAATCTCCCTGATAACGTAACAACCCTATAGATTTCAGCTTTGTTTCTGAAAAATCTTGTCCATCATCCTGGCACGGCAGATGGATCTAAATACTATAGCATCCATGAATCTCAGGTGCCGTTGCTATGGGGGAAGAGACCAGTCGGAGGCATGAATTTCAGAGTAGGGGATTCACCTTAAGACTCCAGGTTTAAAATATCAAAATAATCTGACAAAACTAAAACACAGTATCTACACCAAAGCTCTGGGCCAGCAGTCCCTCATCACTGTTCTATTATTCACAAAGATTCAGGAAAAGACAGAATAAATACGACAATTTTAATGAATTTCTTGAGCAACACATTTGAAATTCTGTTTAATTGTTGCAGGTTTCTCTGAATCCTGGGGGTGGATTCGTTAGTGGATTGGTTACTGAAGTCATAGAGGAAGGATCTTCCCAACACATCACTATTTATATTTCGTGAGGTTTCAAATTTTTCTGTCATTCAACTGCACTGGAACAACAAAACTACCACACAACAAAGTGGGATATGAAAGGTACTCTGATGATAATAGACTTTGCTGTAGTGAAAAATGGAAATCCTCCAACATTATTGGGGAAACAGCTAATACTACAAACTTTGCAACGTCATACACAAAATGCAGGGCGACAAACTGCTGTGTCTCTCACACACTTAAATTTCCATTAATAATCATCAAGCTGCACTGACTGTGTCCCAAGCACAAGTTTTAATTAGTGATCCCTCTGAATTCATGAAAGCACTGAGAGCATTTCCCTACCTCACCTTGTGAAACTTCATCCGCTTTCATACTCTTCATCAAAGCAAGGAAATTATCATCCTCCTACATCCGATCACACACGTGCATGCACAGACACCCACCACTTACACACACTCACAAAGCTCACACACACACACACACACACACACACACACACACACACACACACACACACACCTTCTGTTCAAGTGACATACACCCCTCTAGCGTCCTGCTGCTTTGACGTTCTCTTAAGTGCTTATGAAAATCTTGACAGGGAAAGCCAGACCAGCACGCGGTATTGCTGATGAGAATCTGCTTGATTTATTTTTCCTCTGACATTGGTTCAAAGGAAAATGTTAAACACTTGCTGCAAAACATCAGCGTATGGTGTTCAAACCTGCAACCCAGCAGGCCCGCAACTGACAATGAACATTGTTGATATTTGGATGAATGTAGGTTGTTACATCTATGACCGAAATTAAAAATTAACACCCAATGACAATTTGATGTACAATACTGATGAAAACTGACATTGATATTTTGTTGGTTTTAAGTTGTGTTGCCAAGTAACCAAAACGTCCAAACGTCTCACGCCAACGTCATACTGACATAAAATACCAACATTGTAGTCATGACCGAATGTTTGCTAAACGTCACAATGTCAATCAGCCAACGTTGGGTTTTGACGTCAACCTGATCATTATTTCCAACTAAAATTTTACTGATGTCCGAACTCAGAGTCGTTCTTTGTCTTTCTGACGTTACAGTGACGACCAGCTGGGAAGTTACATATAACCTCAACCTCAACCACAATCGCTATTCATCAGTTGGAGTCCTGCTATAACAGTACGGTGAAGCTCTGTGTTGAATCATTTTCTTGTTACAGGTCAAAATTGTCGTACAGCACAAGCTACAGTAATATCAACACACGATTACTTATTTTTTCACTAACCTTTTCTCAAAAGGTAAGAATAAATGTACTTCTTTTATGTTTAGTAATTGTTTTTCAGCGTGTCTTCTGCCCTATGCATGTAGGGGCAGAGCTCTGTAGCTAGTGATATATACACACACACACACACACACACACACACACACACACACACACACATACACACACACACCACTAAACTTCAACAGCAAATGCATTTCATAGGAAACGCAATTGTGACTCGGTTAGTTGCAAATACACTGATACTGAATTGGCAGTTAAAATGTTCATAGAGAATGTACTTGTTTAGTGCAAAACATTATTAAACTTTTTTTATGGTTATTTTGTTTAATACAAAAAAAAAAGTTCACAATGACACAAGATGTTGATTTACATTTAACCAAAACCACAATCTTTCCCTAAGCTTTCCTAGGGTGCTTTTGTTGCCTAAACCTAACCACAGACAGGACTGTGGATGTGAACTCAACTTTAAATTGAATCCTTGAAAACTTGAACACTACAACTCTTTAAGTCAGAGTTCACACTGAAGGCGAGCCTCTGAATGCAGCATAATGAGGATGCGCTGTCATTTCTATCCATATGAGCTTCCAACCTTAGTGCAGTTCACTTGTCTAGACAGGTATAAACGTTATGGGATGAGTTAAAGTGAGGCCATACGGCAGGTTACTGCACCATGATGATTAGACAGTGGAAATTACGACAAAAGATTGTGATGACGTACATAAGCTCTGCAGCTAGTGTAACTTCATAGGAGCTGTAGATTTTTGAATGATAACAAATCAATCATTATCTAAATTTAAAGGGTTCAAATTCAAATGGTAAACACTGTAGTAGACACTATTTAACATAGATAATAAACCTCAGGAGAAAAGCTGCAATTCTGAGCTGATTAACTAATTAGCCGATCAACAGAAATGTAATGGAAACTATCTTCATAACTTTTTAATAATTTTTTCTTTTCCAGATCAGATAACAAACATTAATTCCAGCTTCTTGGTGCTGCTTTTCTTTGTTTCTTTGGGCTGCAGGAAATTGCAACAGGCAATTTTCACTATAGATGATTAATAATCATTAGCTGAAGCATTAGAAGAAACTCTCAATGAGTTTGGGCAATTTGCAAAAGAACTGCTGTTCTCCATAAACTTTGCTCTTCACCAACACTCATCCCCAGCATTGCCCTGATGAATATCAAACCCTCCACCCAGAAAACGGCTGGCAAGAGGGCACCGTCAGACTGGATACTGGAGGGGTAACCAAATAGCGATTCAGTCTGAATATCTGGCTCTCCCGTTGTGCCCATGGTATTTGTGCTTGTTCTGTCTAAACTATTCACCAGATGCATGCAGCTGATCACACATTATTCGAGTGCTTCTCACACCCTTGGGGCAGGCTGCTATTTTCAGCAGGACGTTAGAAGCAGTTGGAGAAATTTGCACTGTTTAAACCACATGTCTTGCTCAGGGCTGCTTGAAAAGAGAGCGACAGCCAAACTGCCCCAAGAGGATTTAATCAGTCACCCTCAAAGTCTGAGGTGAGCAATGTGTTCTTCCTGACAAGAGCAATATCCAAAAGGTCTGGGAGTTAGCAGCTGTGGATGTAAATAGCCTCTTTGCAAATGCAGTAAAACATTTCAAAGTTGACTGTGTTGTCCAATCACTTATTTCAAGAAATGTTTATTGACGTTTCATCTACCATGTCCTCAGATACAAATCATTACATTTTCATTAAATTTTAAAAAACAAACTGCAATCTAGTGAAGTAAGGTCATCATTTTATGAAACAACCTTCATCTCTACTGATGAAAGAAATAAATGATGAAAAGTGAGTCATGAAATGAATCCAACTAAAACAAAAGCTTAACTCTAATTCTCAGAAGTGTTGAGTGGTGAAGGACAACAAATACAAATGAAAAGGCCTATTCTCAAACTAAAAACTACCTAAACAGCATTCATATTTTTATTCAAGTATTTTGACTTGCAATATATTACACCTTTCCTGGATATTTTAGTCAAATCTCCTTTACAAGAGTTTGGTCACAAGCATCTTATGAACATGTGACTTTTTTAACCTACATTAATTTGTTACCCCTGGGGGGCAGGGCAAAAAAATGCAAACAAAAGACTAACAGTTTATCACCTTGTACTGTAAAGTCGATATAGCAAATGTGTTAGCAAACAATTATTTATTTACTCATCCAGCAGATGCAGAGCTCCACTATCATGAATTTACAGTTGCGTTTCTGGCAACCTGACAAATGTGATGGAAGTCCAATATTCATTTTAGCTAGGTTTCAGTCTTCATCAACTCATGAAAAAAACAACCGACTCTGTAGCTGCTAAACTATAATATAAAAATATGAAGTAATGCTGCTTTAAAGAAGTGCGAGGTTTGTGAGAGCGGGCGAAGTGGGCAAAGGCTGCCACTAACTGCTACCTGGCCAGCATCTAGCCTGGCTGTCTTATGGGCATCCTGCCCAGAATATACCAGCGGGGCAGCTGAACACCAGCTGATAGAGAAGATTAATAATATTTATGCTGTACTTGTCCACCAATGTGAACCACAACCAAGTTACTATGCTGCTGTGATGTTCGCTGTGCTGTGTGTGATTGGATTGTGCTGCTGAAACCAGGAAAGTGGGGGTGCTGGTGCGTGTAAAACGGGGGTTTGAAACTTTATTCGATAAAACGGCAACAAGTGTGAGCCATCAATGCACTAATGTCACATTTGTGGTGGCACACTACTGAATATGGCTGGATACAGGAAAGTGCTTCTTTTTTCCTGTTACCATGACAGGCAGGGAAATGATTCTAACTTTAAACCTCCAAAACGTGCTGGAAAAAAAGCCGACATCAGAAAATAATACTTCCTGTGGGATGACTAAACTGATCCTGGGGAATGGACGGATGTCAGGGGGATTTTATAAACTTCATTTATTATGATATGACAACTACTTTACAAGCTGCACCTTGGGGTCTAATAAATTTAGGAAATCAGTCATGCATCCTGTCTTCACAAACTGGAGCTGCAGATCAACAGAGATGAGAAGGCTCAGACATTAAAAGGTTACCATTTCAAAGTGCTACCATACTGTAACCATATTCAATATTTTCTACCATCATTTTATGAGTTCTTTGTATTGAAATTGCATTTTATTTTGTTAACAATAACTTTGAGTCAGTTACAGTGTCAGTTGTATGTGTGATTGCATACTGATGATATGATGTTTGGACACTTATAGAATAAGTTCTTTCCACAACTGAGTCTTGCACCTGGTTGGGTTCTTGGGCAACTTGTAAAGAGTTTTTATATCTGGTAAAAAATATATTTTATTTTGCATATGAGTAAAAATTAATTTGTCGTGGTTGGGAGAGACAAAAGAAAAGGAAACCTAGAAATGAAAATAATGTACAGTGTTGCATTCATTTATTCCTCTTTACCAATATATTTGGATTTTTTAAACAGATGTAAGAACCTCTCACCACAGTGTAGAAAACTACAGGTGGTCAGTTTCCGGTAAATCCTTGTTTCTTGGCAGGTGAGTTAAAGAATGAATGAAGGTATTCACACTGTACCAGTTGTGCACAAAATACACAGAGATTTGGAGATGGAGTTGCACTGACACGGCACAAAACACAAGGGAATGTAATCCAAAAAATGAAAAAAATGGATCATGCAATTTTCATCTTCTTACAAATTTATTTTATCATTTGTTTATTTCCCTGCACAGTTATGTGTCCCTGCAATACCCGGATGCCCCGTAGTTTTATCCATACTGCCTACGGCAGCAACAGAGCTCTGATTTGATTATGAGTATAGATCAAGTTAGGCTCAGTGCTGTGCTCTGCAGAAGTCTGAGGCGCACGACAGAAGCAAATTTCAGAAGCAGATTTCAAAAGCAACAGCTGCGTTTGTTAGGGTAACTATTTATGTACGGTTTTGCATTTTTTAAACATATAATACATATTTTTAAAGTCTATCGTGACCTCAAACTGACTTAAAGAGCAACTTCACACCCTGTTGTGGCTTGAACAAGTGATTGTATAATAAAGTAAAAGCAAATATAACTCACTTATCTAAAAAAGTGGATTTAGTGTAAAGTTACTCTTTAAAAAACAGTCCATTTGGTATTTCCTCATTGTACATGTCCACTATTATCTAGGTGCCCCACAGAGCCGGTACATTGCAGGTGTGAGCATGAAGTTGTACAGACACGGTCACATTAACATTTGTTCAAGGAGATACAATAACTCACCACAGTTCTCCTCGTCCGCTTGATTTCCACAGTCATCAATGCCGTTGCAGTGCAGGAGCTGAGGGAGGCACATGGTCAAGTTGCCACAGGGGAAATATCCAAGGGGGCATGTTGCCTTCTCCTCCGTGACATTGAGTGCTGTAAACAAAGCAGAAATATGATTATGATATGTAAAATTTTAATCCACTCGTCTTTGTAAGAGACGTGTTGAGCGCCCTTGCTAAAGATTTGAGTAAGTATGTGGAGTCTGTGCATCTCATTATGGAAGCTTTTATACGCTTGTGTCCAAACCCACGTCAGTCCTACAGGGAGCTGTTCTTTGTGAATGTTGAGTTGCTGTGTTTCTTTAATCAACAGACTTGTGTGACTGCTGTTGTTCTTTACTTCAGAGTCTAAATAATGCAGAGACATAGAGCAAACAGAACAGTCTGACAAATGTGGTGAATGTAAAACAAGCTTCATGTGCTATGCAAGCTGGAAGAGAAAATTACTCATTCCCTCATCTCGTCCTGCCTTGATTAGTCAAACTGCTTATTCGTGTGCCATAGGGAAGCTGCCTTATCGTGCCTCCGCTTCAAAATAAAGCAAGCAGGCTAAT
This sequence comes from Seriola lalandi dorsalis, assembly GCF_002814215.2. Lineage (NCBI taxonomy): Eukaryota > Metazoa > Chordata > Actinopteri > Carangiformes > Carangidae > Seriola > Seriola lalandi. The sequence goes on along the minus strand of NW_019525660.1, from coordinate 1,566,204 downwards.
GACGGTGCCAGCTGTAGCTTACGTATTAGACCTGTACTGGCATTCAATTAAGAACAGATTAGAATTTATGATTCTATTTAGCAGGCTGGCTTCATGTTAAATCCGTGATCATGTTTTGTCCCACTGAGAATTGTGCTTAACTGCCTGTGTCTGTTTAAGTAATGCTTTCTGCATCTTTGCGATATACTTTGTGACTGTAATGTTTACTTTTCAAAATACAAGTCCCCACTGAGGTCACACTACTGCATACTGTAACCACACTGTAGAATAGTGCAAAGTAAATAATTACTATATTATTTTGTGGGAGATAAACCAAACATACACACACATATTCACATACACACGTTCAGCTTTTAAACACAAAAAACTGGGCTCAACAAGTTTTCTTCATTAAATGCAGAGCAAGTTACTGACACTGACATGATTTAATAATATTGCAGCATTAATTTGAATAAACCACCTTGTAATATTATATAGAGTATCAGAAGGTTTACATTTTCTGTCTATAGTAAAACACTGTAAAAGTAAAAGTGCTTGCAGTTTTAATATTTTTTAATTTGACTCTGTAAGGCAATAATGTCAGTGAGGTACACTACGTAATGATACAACTCAAAATGTCTCAGTCACTATATAAATATTTTCTGAATTTTTGATGAATTCTCAAAACACGAGAGTCTTTACATATCATATATCTCTTCAACTATGTGTAGCCAGTTCCCTTCAGTTAGAGGGTCTTCTTAACATCTCCTCAATTGCTGCTAACAGACCTTTTACATGATATCGGTCCTCATGCTGTACCTTTTTGTGTGTCACCTTATCTAAACATAACTCCACGAAGGTCTTGAGTAATACATCACCCAATGAAGACATGAATGTGATCTCCATTTTATTAACCACACATCCTCCAGCATGACAGTTGTGTAGTGAATATCTACTTCAGGTCTTAGCCTGGAGCTGGTGGTTTTTCTTTTTTATCTTACATACATTGTATCTTTAGATATTTGTATTTTGAGCTCTATTTCTAACTTATCTCTAATGTACAGTGTAGCGGTTCCTCTACTCAACAACAAACGTTGGTGAAACACAGAAATCGCTCTGCCAACGATGTTCTTGTATGTGTTGTTCAGTGACACAATCACTATTTGGCTCACAAAGGAAAATGTATCATAAAACTGAAATAATCTGCAGGTATGCTACCTAAAAAAAAAATCTTTGACACAGATTGACAGTAATTTACGCATAAGTACGGTCTATCGACAAAGTTTAAAGTTCAATTTTTGACTACTCTACATGCCCTGATTAATCTCCAAATTTTTTTTATTAGTATAATATCAGTATTCATGTTGAAGATCTAACCAAGAAGCTTAAATGAAAAATAAGTGCCTCTCTTTTATCAGCACAATACAGATTGGCAGATTTTATCAGTGCTTGACCATGAAGATGTAATTTACATGCATGGTGCTGTGTACACCCACAAGCCACTTGATGCTGTGTATCACAGCGCCCTTTGATTTATTACAGGTACATTGTATCCTCTATGAGAAGGTGGGGTGGACATCACTTACCACACTATGGGAAAAAACACTGTCTTCTTTAATTTCATAGAGCCATCCTAAATAAACCACCATCTTATTTATTATCATTTTTAAGACTCAGGAATATGGGATATCATACCTGTTAACAGCAAAAAACTAATCTTAAAAGATTTAGTAGTGCCACACCTGTCCTATCTTTGGGGAACTGAAGGGTTGTGCACTTCTTTCCTCTCCAAAGGATTGCCACTGGGAGAGATTGGAACAATCTCCCAAAGCAATTCTTGACCTAAAGTCTAATGTAAGTGTTGATTTAGGGGTATATCATTTTCCTCATACAACTTTGATTATTTACTTGTAATGGTTACTCAATATTGCAATGTTTTCCCATCAATCTGAGATCAAGGCCTGTTGGACTGCTTGTGTTTGGAAATTTATCAACAAAATCTGTGTTCTTGCTACATTAAGCTTGTCAGGTAATGAAAGATTCTAAGAACTTCATTAGCTTTGTCAGGCAATTGCAATTATTTTAAGTAGATCAAGATATCATCTGCGAACAACCCAATTTAAAATTCTGCTCCTCTCACCTTTATCCCTGTAATCTCCTCATCACAATGAAAATCACAAAGAGGGTCATGGACAGACAGCAACTGATCTCTTAAACCGATTTGTACAATTTTAATGCAGACGACTGAATCCACATTGTAGCCACATTTGCCCAGAGATCTAAAATTTTGAAAGCCTTTTCTGTGTCAAAGTTAATTAGCACTTTCTAGCTCTTTTTGTACTTCCTTGATTATATGTACTAGTGTCTTTCTAATGTGAATCATGTGTTCAGTGTTTCCCTAAATAAAACCTGATTGGTCCTTATCAATTAAGTGTGAAGCAGATTTTCATTCATTAATTGCTTTTTCCTATTCTTTTTCAGTGATATTTGAGTCTACAATGGGATTCTGTCTTTCCCCTATTGCTGGTAATGAATTGAAAAAAGTATTTTTATTATTCATCCACAACTGAATAAATATATTAAAGTGTAGCATCTCTACATTTATGAAGTGCATTAAGCAGCTGTTCCTTCCTAATAAACCTAGCTAATATCTTTATTGCTTTGGGTTGCCCTTCATAATAGGTTTGTTTCAGAAATCTCACATTTTGTTGTATTTGAGATTGAAACAGCAACTCCTCTTTTATAACCCCATCTAAATGAGCTATAAAATGTATTTTTAAATCCTAACTTTTTGAATTTTTTATGTTCTGCAGAGTATGTCTCTTACGATTTTTTTCTTCTTCTTTTCATTTTATTTTATTTGGCTGTTATTGTTTCGCGCTTATCACTGGATTTTTCACATTTAAAAGAGATCATTTTAAGATAGTTAAATTGTATCCTGCCATTTCCTCAAATGGTCCTCCATCCTCCTACACTTCTAACGCTCTGACATTAGAACTCAAGAAGACTTCAGATAACAAAGGGCTCCATCTGTTGGTCGCTTTTGGAATAAGAGGAGCTAATCCTCCTTTGTAGGAAGGGCTCCTCCCTCGAGGCAGCTAAAGCGCCTATTATGGATCTTCCTTTCCTTCTAGATGTGCCCATCCTTCCTCTGTAGTTTAGCCTACAAGCAGTTGGGTTACATCTGAAGAGAAGCCTTTGACTTGGTAGGGACGCTGTGGCTTTGTATCCAGCCTCGTAGCCTAGGTTAACCAATACCTGAAAGTAAATACAGCCCCATAAAGTGTTGTATTTTCATAAAAAATATCTGCTTCTCCCCCTGCTCAAAACATCAGTGTATTGTGGGTGTTGAACTTCGGCGCATGGTTTCTTTTTCTGTGCTGCCCTCAGCTTTACCTCCCATTCCTCTCACTTGTTTCCTTCATCTCTGAAACTCCTGCAGTTTCTGCGTTGCACGTTGAGTCATCTCACTTTGTGCTCCTGGGTCCCCAATGCGTTGTCATAGAAACACTATCTGTATCCCTTCCTCCATCGCATATCCTCGTTGGTTTCCTTCACCTGGATGTCCAGACCCCTCCTCCTTCTCAAATCCCTTTCTACTTCTGTTGCGTTATTATAGTCGACGTCCTTCGCTCCAGTGAATTCTAATCCTTGTGAAAAGGTGTCTGAAATTTAAACCCCCTTTTCTTTTAGTGCTTTCTTAATTTCCGTGAATGCTGTTGGGCGGTTATGTTCAAAAACTGTTGAACTGGAAGAAATTAGCCACTATGGATCACAGCTCTTCTCTGGAGTCTCCCTCTGCACCCTTTGGTCCCCCTCAGATATGCACATTGTTTCACTGCGATCTTGTGTCCAGCTAAACTAATTTCTCTTGTAGTTGTCTCTGCTCAATGTGTTTTGTCATCAGGCCTTCTTTACTTTCCAATTTGCAGTTGATGTCATCCCTAAGGTTCATGAGTTCTTGTCTTTAGTCTATATTGATTGTTTTTCATTCATTGTTTGAGATTGTTTATTTCCTTGGTAATGTCAGCTAGGCCCTTCTGCAATGCTTCAGCATGTCCAACCGCACCACGATTTTCTTCCCCCTCGAATTTCTCTTCTATGTTGAATTCTTCCTGCTTTTCCTCTTTCGTCCTCTGTCTGTTCCCCCAACTAATTCTTCATTCAACTCAGGAGTGTATTCATCGTGTTTGTTTAGGGGTACATTTACTGTCGATTTGTAGGAGCTCTGAAGTGCTCATCTGATCCATTGTCAACCACAACATCCTGCTGGGCCCTCAAAGATTGCATTGCCTTCTTCTGAATAGAACAGTGAATTTTTACCTCTGAGCTCTTTCCAGTGAAGATGTAGGTTAAATTCTGTTGGAATTTGAAGAGTTCAGGGTCCCATTACATCAAAAAAAAAATGTTCTGTGTTGTTTACTTGTGTCTCCAGGCATATTGTTATACTATGTACAAATATATGATGTACTATATGTGTACAAAACATGCATTTTCATATCAAAATCCCACGCTTTCATTTCCTGTAAAATGATCAAATTTCCTCAGCGACATATCGTGTTCTTGGGGGCATACATACAGATTCAATCCAATAAAATCACAGATTTTCAGGGAATCAAACAGCTGCTTCCATCATAAAAAAAACCTGCATGTCTACCTTAGTATTTCAAATGAAGTCTTCCGGTCTTGACATTCTGTTTACCACAAAAGCACATCAAACACCACAAAATAATTTAACTCTCATGGTTCTTTTAAAGAAAATTTTGGGGATGTGCCTCATGTTCCAGGGTGCATTTTGTTATTCCTGATAAAAACATGTCAAACATCAGTGATGGGATCAGTTTGGGATATTTCCAGCATCAGCCATCATTTAAGCATTATTAGTGAGTCGTCAGGGAAGAGATGACAGAAAATGAGGGAAGAGATGGGGAAAGACACACAACAGACATGCAGAGTTCCCTGACTGGACTGACTGAGGATGATATGGTTCAGGATCAGCAACCGCTTCCCACCAGAGGGTGAACAATGGATCTTGAATGAACAATGAAATTTAAAAACAAAACAGAACACACAAAGAACAATAGAAAATCTGATGTCGAAACTGGATTTTGGAGGCATTCCCCCAAGGTCTATATGCTTGACCCACTATTTTGAAAAACAGTCATTTACGTAAATAGAATCCAATCACAGAAGGGGGAACCCTCGGCAGCATTAATAATCTGTGTTGGCCCACAGTCATTTGGGATGATTCATCATGTTACCATGTGGTGAACAGCAGTGTAATCACCGCAGGTAATATTGACCCTGGAGACAGCTCATGAAAATCAAAGTGCTGTTGAGGTATGACATAACTAACACACAGTATGATAAGCAATGCCTCGAAGCACAATAGTTCACAATCTTAAGAAAGCAGTGCCATTTTTATGACGTTATTTAATGCATTTTTTTATTGACCAAGGTGACAAAGGACTGACCTTAGATTTAGGACCTATATTTACTTTGCCTGTTATTAGTGGGGCCAATACTAAATTTCAACTGCAGCCTGCCTAAAGTAAATGGTACAGTATTTATGAGTGGGTGTGATGTGCAAGCAGCAGATCTCACTAACAGTTCTGAGATTCTTGCTTCTTTTCATGAAGACTCGCAGCAAAAGTGAAAACTGTTGCTACTAATGTCTCAGCCTACACTTAAAACTTAAGTGAACGATACAATACGATGTGTGAAACATGTTACATCTCTTAACATTTGTCTCAAAGGTCACAATTCACCTGTAAAGTTTACTACTGTAGGTCTTTTCTGAAGGAAAGTTGCATTCCTCTAAAGTAACATGGTTTCAAATAAAACACAGGAGATCACTGTCCATTACTGGCTTTGCTTTGCTTTAGATGTGCATCTTATTTATAATGGTGAGGTTACAGTTAAGTGCTGGCACTTAACTATCAGGGGGATTAATAGGGGCTGGCACTTAACTGGTAAATACCCACCTGACAGGAACCAAACTAATGAATAACACCACGGTCATTTTGCCTCCAAGACGGATGGAGGGATGATTTAAGGCGCCTACTTTCGAAGACAGGTGCCAGATAAATCCCCATCCCCTGGAGTTTTAACTTGATTTCTTGGCCAATATGAAATTCTTTCAGAAGTAGTCATTCTCCAATTTGGGTGAATGTACGACGCCTGGCCCTACATCTCCATGCTAAATTATTTCAGTCAAAGGATCTTCATTGCTGCAAATGCTAGGTCTTTGATTACATTGGAAGAGCTCAAGGAGACACCCCATATATTTATGATTAAGAAAAGCGAAAACCAATCACTATGACATACAAAATCTGCGCAAGTATTTAACCAATAAGCAACAATGAAGACCGGCCAACTTTTGGGTACATCACGCGGAAGTAAACAGGTGACATTACTGGTTACTTTTCTCTTGAGTTAAGACAGCACACGTGTTATGAATCATTTCCGTAGCTGTGGTTGTCTTCATTGTTGCATGTCCCTAATAAAGCTTGCCAGTCAAAGTATCCCCTTTTTCAGCAGGAAAGTCAGCTGTGGATTGTCAGTGTTTAGGGGGACTGAAGAGACATTAACGTGGACATTTCACTGCCCCTTTTTTACAGCATGTTCTATAAAAACACAAACATGACAAATTAAAGACGTATTACTACTACTGCAGCACAGATTACACCAATATCACATTTGACCACTCTCGGGCGACTGGCTTCATGTTTCAGTAGGGTCTACGCTGACTAATGCTGAAACAGGCAGACTAATCCAATGCTCTGCATGCTCTGTTAAAAGTTGCACTTGAACACACTTCAAAGACCACAGCTAATGGCCAGCTGCCGACATGCATGTATGTTGTGCACCCGCATGAGATGAAATAACCAATCATTATCCAAAAAACATCACGAAAAGACAAACAAAAAAATCTATTCTGAGACACTTGATTATAACCATGGGAAAACGATTCTGGACTTCATTGCACTGAGGACTATAAACCCTAACTATTCAATGTTTTTATGCCACTTGTTATCAGTCTTGCTTGGAATATAAAATAAAAATACAGTAAGTCTGATAAAAACTTTAAAAAAGCCTGAACTGGCACTGTCAAGTTTTCTTGCATTGCCAGTCCATGGTCCTTTACTTGAGGAGAGAAAAGGAAAATGCATGAGAAAGTGTATTAAATGAGTGGAAACAATGATTCACTAGGTTGTCAGTCACTCAGATGGCTCTCTCGCTCTCTCTCTCTCTCTCTCTCTCTCTCTCTCTCTCTCTCTCTCTCTCTCTCTCTCTCTCTCTCTCTCTCTGATTTCCTCCACCCCTGATTTAATATGCTGAGACAGCCAAACAGAAGCTGATAAGGGGCGACTACAGCCAGCAGTGCCCAGCGCTGACTGTGAATTCACTGTGAGTCCAAGAGATCTTTTGGGGCATTTCACTGTGAGCGTGGTTTTGAATAGTTTTTTTCCACCTCCGATCTTGGATTCATGGTTGTAGTTAGATTGCAAGCAGACACAGTTATGCAACAGCATATATACACCATGAGTGTATGAATGAACGTGTCGACGAGAAAAGCCCCATCTCATACCACGGTCTAAAGTGTGAAAAATGGTCTCCGGCCAAACTAAAGAAAACATTTTTCATTTAAGATGTCCAAACTACACGTCAGCTTCCACATCTCAATGCTCCAAATGTTTTCTAGGCTATTGTAATTTCATCTTTGTGGAGCATGTGATTAGGATTTGACACCAGGTTCTTCATATTACATCTTGGAGAGTTGTGCACAAATTTGTGTCCCAGCTGACACTGACTTAAATTTGATTTGTGTGGACAAAAAATACATGCGCACACGCACACGCACACACACACACACACACACACAGAATTAAATCTCCTACTCTCCATGAACTACATGCAATATGTTGTCAGTTTAAGTCCACACATCAGTGCCAGACTGAATTCAGTGTTTGGATAACACTCCTTCAGGCTTCACGCAGACCTTTTACCCTGCACTTGCCCTCAGGACAGGATGCAACAGAACAACTGGACAGTTGCTGGCAACAGCTGGCACATTTACTATTGCAGCAGTGATTGAGGTAACACTGCCATGGATCTTAAAAAAAGCTTTGAAGAAAGAAATCTACAACTGACATAAAACAGCACTGCTGAACAACTTCACACACAATGTAAAAATACATCCAGCTGCACATTAGTGTGAAACAGATGAACAGAAATGCATTCTGTGTTTAAATCAGATTGTCACAGTTAGTCCATAACTTTTCCACTTCCAGATAATTTAACAATATTCAGGCTGTCAACACATAGTGGATGGCGTAAGTATAGTGCCTTGAAAACGTTCATGTGGCTCCCTGGTGTTTCTATACCAATACACTGGATTTAGAGAGATATCCTCCTGATGCAGTGACACCCCTTCTGCACAAACAAATTTCCATTGTCTCTCAGTCTCTGAATTGCCGTCCTCTCTTTCTCCTTCTTTATCTTCAGTACAGATTTGAGAGATACTGACTTGGAATAATCTCAAGGCTACTTCTTAGATCTTGGGAATTCAACATAAATTTGATACCGCCAGAAAATGGCTAAGATTGAGCCGCAAGGAGTCCATAATTTGGTCAAAAAGAGAAGTTCCCGAACTTACCCGACACTCCATAAGCGAATATCACAGCCACATAAACTTGCATGGCACCTTTTCAAGTTTTTCCGGGAAACGTGCGGGTGGTGATGGTGGTGAAAAGCGAGCAGAGATATTCTCGGCTGTTTGTCCAGACTGGAGAACTGTGCGTAAAAATATCACCAAAAGTTTATTCGCCTCTCGCCTGACCGCGTGGACCGCACAAAGAAAACAAGTGGGTCGAGCGGAGGCAGAAGGAGTCTAGTCTCTTCGCAGGGTCGACTCGGACTGCAGCCAGTTCGACGGAGAGAAAGGTTTAAAGAATCAGTTGCCATCATCTGACGCACGAGCAGCGGCGGCGGCAGCACAGGTGCAGCGCGAGTACAGGGGTGGGAGTGAGAGAGAGAAAGGAGAGAGAGGGGAGGGGAAAGGGGGTGGG
>NW_019525660.1:1483839-1557134 GCF_002814215.2 Seriola lalandi dorsalis | reverse complement strand
GGGGGGTATCTGTCCGGGGCTCCGACGAAGAGGAAAATCCAGAGTATAACGGAAAAATGTGGGAACTGACCTGACCGATGCACCTCATCAAATGTTCTGCTGATTTGCATTCATTAGGCTGAGCGGATCAACTCTGCGTAATGACATATAAAAGCACAAAAAAACATATTAAACCTCACCATGTGTGTTATTCAAGGAGTGCGAGATCTGATATATTTAAGGGCATTGCAAAGCTTTCATGTTTCACTTTTCTAGAAAATAAAACAATCCTGCCATGATTAACTCCGTTATAAATCCTCAAACTAATCAGCAGCGGAATAACCCCAGAGGTTGTTGTCAGTTTCTGTTCATGTGTTCACATATAAAGACTTGTACTCAGGCAGCAGGTTGGGTCTGACAGGCAGGATGATCTATGCCTGAAATCTTATTCTAGGTGTTAATTGACTCATTTTACCCCCCCCCCACACACAATCTCTCCCCTCAGTCTATTTCCCTGTAACCGAGTTTCTTTCGTCTATCAGCCCTGTTTAAGAAGTACTTTCATCACAAGTCTTTTAAAGGACCTGTGTATAGGATTTAGTGGCATCTAGCGGTGAGGTTGCACATTGCATCCAACTATACCCTCCTTTTAAAAGCCTGTAGGAGAACTTAGAGTAGAAGTAAAAACCCAAAAGCCTGTCTCTAGTGCCTTTGTTTGGTTTGTCCATTTTGGGCTAATGCAGAAGCATGGCGGTGCAACAAAGGCAAGCTCTGTGGAAGAACACTCACTCCCTATGTAGCTAACAAAAACACGATTCTTAGTTTCAGGTGATGATACCGTAATATAAACATAAACAAATAAACATAATTATAAATATTATATTCCATTTTTGACAGTAGATTCTTCCTAAATCCTACACACTGCACCTTTAAAGCAAGTGGAAGTGGTTTTAACAATGGACCGTATGATCACTTCATAGTATTCATCCATTCATAGTAAAAAGCATTATGACCCAATTCCACAATAACCCTCAGCACTGTGAAACATTTTACTGTCTTTCGGCTCATTGTTTTGGTTTCATGTGTCGTAACTTCACTATTTCTTTTGCTCAGTCTCATTTTCAGCTAAATCAGGTAATTTATTTCAGCGAAAAAGCTCAGACAAACCCACTGTATAGTAACTGCTCAGAACCAAACAGCAGATGGACAAAGTTAGCGAGATGTTAGTGAACACTGGAGCATTTAGCAGCTAAAGAGCCAGATATTATTCATGAGTTATTGGAGACACCTGCCAACATAACTTCAAATAAATGCTAATGTTGCTCCATGTCTGCTGGGTGTGTAAACTGTGTGCTAACAAGTTCATTTGGTAATAAAATGTGTTCACCGCTTATTCCACTGCCCTCAAGTGTCTAAAAAACATCAATTATTGCTGCTTTAAAGAACTTTGTTTATGCAGTACACCCACCCACACAAACACCAGCTAATTCAAAAGAAAATGCCCACAAAGGTCTTCCTTCATTATAGTTGCTGTTTACAATGAAAAGATTGGATGCACAAAAATGTACAGCACGTCCTCCAGGGAATCAGACTGTAAACATAAATTGTGTTTACTTTTTCCAATGACTGGCAAATTTATTATTTTAGGTTTTTCTCATTAAATGGCATGTCTTACTTGCTATGTAAATCATAAAGAATATAGGCATGTCGTTTTTTTATATTCATATATGAAATATATGCAGTGAACTGGAAAAAAGCTTCACCAACTAACACTTTTTCTCCACAAAAAAACATTTGTCTGGATATAGTGGGCCTTTTGACAGTTATCTGAAAAGCAGGCTGAAACAGTTTCAAGGGCTTGTTTGAGGTTGTGTTAGAAATTTCCACAACACTTGGCTTTAAATTCATTACATGTGTTTGTCTCTGACAAGCCTCAGATTGTCAGATCATTAGATACAAACAAGCCCTGTGGGTGCAATAAGCTACAGTAGCTTGTAATGTTTTGGCAGTCAATGAATTACTTGAATTACACCACTGAAGGCATCCTCAAACACATCTTCAAATCTTTTCTTTGTTCTTGGAAAATGGGATTACTTACTTCATTTTAGGCTTTGCTGCTTTAGTAGGCCTATGCTAAATTTCCTTCTAGTAGCTGCGTGTTAGAACTTGAGCCACATTCACTGAGCCATGGCTGCCCCTTTAGTTGAAGCCACATTCTCATTCTGCAGAGGAGACAACAAGTATGTTGAAGTATGTTGATGTAGCAGAGGCTTTAGCTGTGTTGGAGGCCTACTTTCCTCAGCCCTGGCCTTGACTGTGTCAATGTATTCCCCCATGCCTTGCTGTCCCTCTCAACTCTCAAGCTGCAGAGCTCCAGCACTTCTGCTTCAGCATATCCCACCCCACACTCCTCTGGCCAATCGGAAGGCTGCAGCATTTTGATATGGCCAAGGAACTGACGATATATGTCTTTGTCGTGCAGCCTGCTTGGTTGCTTGGTAGACATCCCTTTCTTTGCTCAAGACTTCCAGCCAGGGTATTAGAAACAACCCCTGGATAAATGCATGGTCTCACATTGTTTGTTCTAATGCAACTGTTTAAAGATGTTTAACTCCACTGCCTTCTGTGCCTCCTGTGTGTTCAGACCCGGGGAGGCAGCCAAGGATTTCAGCACCCAAATAAGTTGACCGAGTGACACATCTGCCCTGTGAAGCGTAATACTTCTGTCTTGCAGGGAGAGGGAGAAATCAGACTTATCTTTCAAGGCATTAAACACGAGTCTGAGCACAAAGATTGGACCACAGAGCCGACGGGCATAAACCACCAAACATGACCCTTTCTGTAGAGTTTCTGTTTGGGTCCATAGATGCTTCTGAAAAGTTATTGTAAAGGGCAGGGTTACTGTTGCTATGCAGCTTTCACAGTTCTGCAGCTGGAAGTTACCTGTCATGTGCTCAAAATTCACCCTAAGTTTTAACACTGAATTGAAAGTGTCTTACAACACCCAGTCAACTCTTATTAACACTTTATCAAAGAAAGGTTGAAAGTGATTGAGACCTGCAGCCTCCTCAACAGCATCTCCTGCACTCAACTCCAAGCGGTGGTTCATACAGTGCCAGATAAACATGTAGGGAAACTGGGTGACCCACCTGACTTGCTTCTAAGCATGACTGAGTCCCCATCACATTCAGAAAAAACAAGCTGTTCCCTTGTCTTCTGTGAAGCCATGGTGAGGTAGGTCATTGAGCAACACTTCCCTCTACAGTGGTGGCAGGAAGCTCTACTATTATATAAAATTATATAACGTCAGTGAGTGTTTGCTGTTGCCTACACATCCTCTCACAGATCTCTCCTACTCAGCACGGATTTTTTCCTGATGGTGGGTGACTCATCAACCAGAATGGAGTCAGAATGGCCAATATTTGCATATATTTATATATTTATTTATATTTATAATATTTTTCTGAATGGAAAATACTTCCGAGTTCCAGTCCATACAGGACTTGGATGGTTATGTCCGTTTCTAAGTCAGTGTATTCCCTCCAGATTTTGCAGTTTTATAAACAGTCCTAAACACCCTGCAGTGGTCAGAAACTGATCCCTCACCATCTCAGCAGTCACGGTTTCTACTGTTTTCTCAGCTGTGTTGTGAAAGTCTGAGGTTCTGAGGCGATGTACTTTCTTATGGAGCGACTGTTGCTGTGCACATTTTGATATCAATGATGCAACCACCTCTGCCTTGATCTCTGCAACATGCTTCTCTTTTCCACCCATCTCTGGTCAAGCAGCATTCACCTTGTTGCAGGTTGAACAACCAAGAGCTTTACCTTGATCCTTCTTCAACTTAACTTGCTTTTTCTGTCCAGCATTCTGGGATAGCATCATTTCTTCTGTTGTCCTGATCATTTTCAGAATCCGAACTGCCTGAACTTCCTGATGCACCATGTCTTACTGGCTTGCACCTATTAAACTACTTTCCTCCACCTTGTCGCCCTGCTGCTGCTCCCTCTCATCCAACTTGTTGCTGCCGTCTGATGGTTCATTCATGAACTTCAGTGAAACTGCATTTTTTCTACAACACTTCTGTGTGAAGAGTACCAGTTTATTTTGTGTCCACATGCTTAGTTCAACTCAAAGATGAGCTTTAACAAACGTGTCCTCTCTGACTTCTCCTGCCTGCTCTCTCTCTTTCTCCTTCACTTCTGTCTTTGTGGGAAACAAAGCATTACATTTCTTTAAGTTTGTGCCATTGCTTTTGTAGAGAATGAACAGAGCTACTTTGTAAATAATGCTGCTGGTGGAGTGTAAAGTACAAGTTGGCTAGCTTTCTTACATATGCACCATGTCTATTTAATTGTCTCATCAAAAATTCTAGATCATTTCTCAACGGATTCTTTTTGAAGAATAAATGACGGTCAAGCTGTCCTCCTGGTGTCTCTGATGCCGCTCTGGCCAAAAAAATCTAATGATACTGCTTGCGTTCCTTTGTGCTTCCGTCTTCCCGCCACTTTCCCCTTCTGAAGTCCCCTCCACCTTATCCGCACATGCAGGAGAGTAGCCTATTTTTTGCCCCTTGAACTGTCCTTGAGGGGCATTTCCTGAACTTGACAGTATATTGTCAAAGAAAAACACTCAATTTGTGGCACAAAAGTTTGTCTCATTCCAACACTTAGAAGAGCAAAAAAAAAAAAAAAAAAGTTTAAGAGTATTCAAGGGCATTTGTGCTCCAAGCTGTAGTTCTTCTGACCGGGCGCCTGTCGTGCTGCTGTCCTTTATTCCTGGCACTGTGCTGAGGACTTTGGAACAGTAAATAGACCTTCCTGTTGGGAAATGAAATGAAATGAATTTGAATGAATAAAATATGAAAAATGTATGGATTAGGGACTTGCTCTTGTTGTTTGAATATAGAAAATAATGTAATTATTTGCTACACAATTACATTCATATTCACTACATAAAAAAAAAAATACACATACCGTTTTTACAATACTGAATTAAAAGCATGTTCTTAGCTGAAGAAAAAAAAAACGCTTTTAAAACTTGATTTGCCTATTATCTAAGCTTTTATTAACACAGAGAATATTCAAAGGCTGACAAAATGTGTATGAAAATGAGTTTGGATCCTGTAGTTGAAGATAAAAAAATATTAGTTATTAAAGAGCACGAGCATCTTACACGTAATGACTTTAAAACATATATTAGAGAATTGGAATTAAAGCAGTTTTTATTCTCAGGGGACATTTGACAGGTTAGAGTTTTTGCTGTAAATTTAGTGACTGAAGTTGTTTTTCCAGTTCACTGCATTTATATGCTGCAGGAGAAAAGAGGTGCTGCTCAGGCCTGAAACAGAATTACTGATTGGAGAGGGAATAGTTAGTAAATAGTAAACCCCAACAGTACGATTGGATCAAGTTTGTCTGTTGTCAGTGTTGCTCATAAATAATACATTTTGTGTTTTCACTTCCTGAAACCCCATGAATGAAACACGTAAAGATTAAATTGATGCAGAATGAAAATAAAAATGAATTGCACTAGTTTTTAAGTGTTGAGGGAGAGCAGCAGTGTGTCGCTATCAGGATATATTGTGCACGTCTTGGGAGTAGCACAGCTTGTCGCTATCATTATTATGCTGAACATTTTCTCATCACATTTTTAATTGTGGTCATGAACTGTACCTCTTTGTCATCAGAGGTTTATGAGGTTATCTGAATTAATTTCTCTTTGTTTCTTCTCTCTCTGTGTTGTTTATAGAAATAGCGAGGGCGAGCCACAGAGAATATCTGATTCATGGAAGGTTTATTCATTCAAGCTGAAATGCATAGTTCTTTGCATTTTAATATGTTGCAGCATTCGCTCGGGTTCTTTGTCTTCTTGTTGCATTTGTTTAATCTGCAGCACAATCTGCAGCAAAAATAGCTTTTGCTAGTGAATGTACTGAATAGAAAAAGGTTGAAAAAAATAGCTGGAAATATCATTTTGGTTCTCCTGCTTTGTTGTTGACTAAAAGAATATCTTGAAATAGGGAAACATAAGGCATGGCACCCACAGCCCTAAATTGTACTAGAGCTGCAGATAGCTTCTCTGCATAGCAGCATAGTTTTGGCTTTGTATAACAGAAGAGTTAGCCAACTGATTTTATATTATTACTTACTATGCTTCTTGGTGACTCATCGAGTTCATTCATATTACACACATTACAGGAGCTTGGAATTTTCAACTGAAAGTAAGTTAGACATTTAATGAATAGTGTTTAACTTGCATGTAGGAGCATAATTCAGTTCATGCATTCATCTTATACTGAAATGCTCGAGCTTAAGAGACAGAGACAGCTTAATTGCAAGAGAAAAGTCTCAATATAAAAAGAGTTCTACCAACCTACGTTAGCTGAAACGGGGTTACCACTAACTGCCATGGGATACCACTGTGGCTCTGCTCTCCAGGAGCTGGCAGGTTTTCTGTTACATAAAAATGTAATACTGGAGCACACATTCACATTATATAATACAACAAAACAAAATACAAAAGTCTTAGTCTGAAAAAAACAAATGGCTGCTGAGATGAGCCTGGACAGGGCTCCAGTTGGCTGCCACACCTAATAATTTGACCAGTGATAACCTGCTGAAAAAAAACAAAACGTTACAGGTAGTGATCAAGACCTGCTGCGGCTCAGTAACACTTATCCTTGCTAAATGATCTTGTATGGATTAATATTGACATTAACAGTACCCACAGTTTGGAGTTTGACTCTTCTGGAGACCAACCATGAGCAGATACAGACAAAAGCAATGAAAGTCACTGAAAAAGACAGAAGTTTAAGTCCCTTTCTTGGTATTTAGCCAAAAGTCTCACATAGGGAAACTCACAATAAATGAGCAGGTGGCGGCTCAGGGATGTTTTCTCTGAGAACTTGGGGTGGCACTAATGAATAAAACTGCAGATTCTTATGTACTAATGTGTGAGCTCTTCCCCTGAGCACTTTGTAATATGATTCGTGGCTGGATACTAATAGCATCTTTTGCCTAACTAATACAGTGCATACTGACGAATGGAAACATTAACGTGCAAAAGCAGATTATTGCCTTTAAGCAGTGGTTCAATTTGTATTCACACCATTTATTTCAGACAAAACAAGTTATAAGAACTGACAGTTAAAATAATTTACCGCAGAGTTTTGGTCGTCATCACCAGTGGTACATGGCTGCACTTTACTGCACCTTATGTGTTTATCTTTCTGTTAAACATAATGTTATAGACTGCAACTTGATCTCATATATCATAACTTGGGACAAATGCTAATTCAAAACAAATGCTACAAACTGCTCAACACTCCTCCCTTTACTCTTAATGTTTTGGGCATTTCTCACGTACAAGACAACACTACACAATTCAAAATGATATCTTTAAATCTCCAACTAGAGGCACACCTACCTTTGAAGTGTTCATAGGATTTGGAAAGATAAGTCATAGGTTTTCCGCTAAAACACTGAGACTCAGCATCAACATGTCAAGTGCTGTTTAAAATCCAAGAGGGGGTCTTTGATGTGCAAACCTCTCTTGTTTTCACTTTTGCCATCACTTTCCCCTCTGTCTCTGCCTGCCTGCGCTCCTTTATTGTAATCTCTGACACCTGCTTTTCCATCTGACTTCACACGTTGACAGTCGAACAGAATGATCAAAGTGAGTGGATTGGTCTGTGTAAGACACTTCAAAAAAAGAAACATAGCAGAAAATAATCAGTCACAAAAGGGAGATACACGTGATGGACAAGACAGCAATGACAGATAAGCTGAAAGCAAAGACATCTCCTGCAGCCAACCTCAATATCAGGCTGTCACGGCAGCATGTCATCTGGTCTGACGTAACTGACAGCACTGTTTACTTGCCATCAAAACTTATAACTTTTTAATTTTTTCACATTTCTGGTAAAAATCATTATCATTTTTGGTGTCCCCACTTCCTCTTCAATTCCATAACTTCTACATTAAGTTATTGTTTGTTATTTTGCACAACCCCAGCAGATGTGAACTTGTTACATTCAGATGAATCTGGAGTTTGAAAAGACGTGATTTATCTTTCACTCAGACTGCAATGTGCGGTGCTGCATTGCTTTCTAGGTCACAAAGGCTATTGCCAGGGCAACTGTCTTCTACTATTAATTTACCCCTGTATCCTCATTATCAATGGACACTAAAGCTGATCTTTAGTCTTTTGGGAATATCTTAATGTATTGTCATATTTTGAGATATGCACAGGAGTAAGAAAAAATACAGCAGACATTAAATTGGCCTCAGACAGAGAACAAGCAGCTGTTCGGAAGCAGTGTTATTGTTATTATACAGTGGGATTTTTCCTGTAAGGCTGTTGTTGTTGATAATGCATATAGGTCATGAAGGTATTCCTTCTTTTATAATAGGTTTTCATCGTCCTCGCACAGAAAGACCTATTAACCACCCACCAATTTCAAAGCAAATATGTCAATGTATTCAAACACAAACACACACACACACACACACACACACACACACACACACACACACACACACACACACACACACCAAAGTCAAGAGACAAGGCTGTCTCTCAGCTGCGCATTTCTCATTTGAAGAAAGGTTTTTCACCCACATGAAAACTGGTAAATAATTACATTTTGCGAATGCCTGTGCTGGACTTACGCATCAGTAACCCTTCTCGTAAGATTGTAGTTTTTGTGACATAAACATTCCTCAGAGGGGAGGCAGCTCTGTTGGCTCTGAAATAATCTCATTATGTTAAATCTCAACCAAAGAACTTCAGGTTTGGTTTCATAAATTACAGAAACAGAAACTTTGAAATTCATGATTGCTTAAAGAGGATATGGATGCAAATTGCCAACACACATCAAGTGTGTTCATAACATCTCCAAAATGAAAAATTTAGAAATGTCTTCAAACGAGAAATTGATGCAGTGAAGCAGAAGCTTTGGCCAATAAAGCAACATCGTGTGAAACAATGCAGAGTGGGAACAAACAGCGGGTGCCATGAAGGGTCAAAAGTCATCTGTCACCTGGAGGATGCTTGTTTTTTTAGCTCTGGACAGGAGCTCTACGGCGCTGAAGAATAAGCTACAGTACACTGACAATACTCATATCCGGACTAATTAATTGCTGGTGTTGGTCTTTATACAGGATTTGTTAATAGAAAAATGAGAATATCACCTCACACAGCTTTCTGTCAGATTTAGTAGACAAGAAAGTCGCTTTCTCTAATAAAGTTTTTAGACAAGAGAAACCTGCTTAACACAAACGAAATTCCTGCTTTAGAAACCAGATTTCTTCGGTCATGTATACATGAAACCTGGTTTTACAATAGTGTATATGCATGACAGACTTAATAAGAATAATATAAAAATAATTTTACATAAAATGTAATAAAAACTGAAAATGACACAAAAATAAGAAAAAGTAGAATCTATACAATTATACATAAGTAATTATGCTCACTTTTTTGCAAAAGCAGGACATATTTTGGCACTAAAAGAAAAAAAAGTGCATTCTCTCACTACAGAGACTTAAAATAATTACAATTAGAAAATGATTGAATTGCGGGGAAAAGACAATGAAATCAGATTAATGTGAAAACCAACCAGATGCATGAAAATGGCTATAGTGTATGTAATACCAGGATATTACAGTGCATGTAAACTTCCGTCCTTATTCTTTTATTTTACACACTGTTCAAGTATCCTGGATGTTGGATGACATGGAATTGGCAAACATTTCAGCCCTGATCAACCTGACGCATGTGTAGAATAAAGAGGTATAATGTGGAAATGAAAGCATTTTCCTTTATAGCTTTGACGCTATTCCAACAACACAGGGAATGTTCAAGCCTGGAAGAATGGAAATACATCCAAAAACATGCAAAAGTATGAATTGTGATGTGCAGATAAGAGGCCTAGTTTCTGCAGCTGATGATAACAGCTAATGTTTCGATGAATATTAAGATAGAGCTGCAGAGTAATGAGGGCATGCTATTTCCATTGGTTCCAGTACTTAATGTGCTGAAAAGCTGTGGTTATCTGAACATAATAGACCTAATATCTGGGACAGCACTAATCTGTCATGATTTGTGGGAATCTGAAACCGAAGTCAGCTGCCTTTTGTGTCTCTCTTTTTTTTTTTTTTTTTTGAATGATGTGAATTCTTGACCATCACACAGCAGGTAAAATGAAAAGGTAGTCATTTAAATAACATGAAGATATAAAGCAGGGGGAATGAGTGCTGTTGATATTGCACTTTAACTTGTCCAGTTCATTTCTTATGGGAACCTTTTGTGAAACTGTGTAGGGCACTTAAGGGAAACAATCACAACTGGAGGAAGTCATCACATGCTTTTGCCTTCCTTTATTGGAAATATAACATCTATTTCTATTCGTCTTGGAAAGCTGAATCGTGTTCGCAGAACAGCAGAAGATAGTTAGCAAAATAAAGTATTGTACATTAAATCTCACCCTGGCTCATATTTCTTCCCTTCTATAGGTCACATGATTACTTTCAGGTCAAAGATTATACTAATATTTGTAGAATTTGTAATAATCACAATTTAATGTGAGGTTGTTTTTCTTCTAGCACCTACTAAATCAAGCTAAGGTTGAAAAATCTTCTCAGGGTGTTGTGTAGTGGGAGCTTCGAACAATGGCCAAGCAGGTGGTGTGGAAATGGAACATTTTACAAGCCAATACATCAGTTTTAGCAAAAAATAAAGCCTACAGATACACATGCAGCTCACACCTCAAGCAGTACTGAGGTTCACTTGTATGATTGTCAAAACCTTTATTTAGAGTCTCCTGTCTCTAAGAAATGATGTTTACATCTAAACTGCAACAGCAAATACATTTGGTAGGAAACATAATTAGTCTGGTTTTATACAGAACAAGTTTACAGTGACTTTGGACAAAACATATTTACTTACATTTCACAAAAATCACAATCTTTCCATAACATTTACCAAAGCACTTTTGTCCACTAAATGTAACTACAGGCAGGTCTGTGGAGGCGAACACCAGTTTATGGTTTCACAGTCATGTGTGCTGTATATCCACCATCCACCCCAACTACCTACTTGTACCGTTAATAAATGTAGCACTTCAAAAAGAAGGTACCAGGGAACATAATCCAGCCAGCAATTACATTTCCTACAAAACTCATTTGCTGTTGCAATTTAGTTGCATGTAAAGCTAATTTCTAGGAGACAGGGTTGGAAATGAAAATGAATTATAGATTATTTCACTAAATGCTGAAAGGGTCTACTCGTAAGTTTTGTATGCCACTGAGCGTAGCTTCTTGCTGGAAGAGGGTGGTTGTGATTGCCGCTCACAAGAGCTTCAGCCGTCGTTGTCTTTATAATACAAGAAGTTATAATACGCCCTCTGAGCAGCGCTACGGTCATGTTAAAGTGTGACTGTTAAACATACAGTGCTTCTGTGCACTCATTGTGCTGTACGGACACTTAAAATAAACCTCTAGGTTTTGATTATGTGCTTTCACAATGAAAAGGTGACTGTTGAGTTAGCTGTTGGTGGTCTCTGTTATCCCATCGTGCAATGCACAACAGAGATAGAGGAACCTTTGACAGCTTGAAGAAATGAAAACATGTTATTCATGGGGTGAAACAGCTCCAGGAACATCTCGGAAAACAAAAGAAAAAAAAAATGTATAGAATAAATTAAAAAATCATTTCCAAGGTTGAAATTGACAGTATCTAGTGTCCTAGTGTGATTGTTGTCCCTTTGTGCACATCTTTTAGCATTCTCTGTTAATACAATGGGTGAAGTACATTTGTTGTCAAGATTGGCACATTGTACATACTGTATAGTCTTATAGAGGATTGGGTCAAAGCAATTCTGTGCTTTTTATGCATCAGAAATGGGAAGGTGTGCGTCTACTCTGAAACAATGTATGTAGTTCTGAGGGGCAAATATAAGTCGACATTATTATATCGTGGCTGCAGTTTTCAGGTCACAAATGCATTTTAAATCGCTTTTTGTGGAGCAAATCCATCCACAGATTGCCAAGAGCTCTTGCTCTTTGCCAGATCGAAGGAGCGGAATGGCATTCATCACCCTCACGATGTTATTACATTTCTAAAGGATAGATTTTTCTGTGCGCCTTAGATGGACTCAAATGCATATACTATAAATATCCCATCATTGTCCAGTGAACCATGCATCTCCAAATGTGGTGATTTTGAATTCCTCAGATAAAATGAAGGATTGAGTGAGAAAATTCTTCCACCTTTTAATCCAAATAAACCATTAAAAACTCTTTTCATTATCTGAAAAATGCATTGTCATAAAGTTGAAAACAGAAATGTTCTTCTTAGCTTGAATGATCAATTGATTGACTTAATTTGATAAATTAAAATACAGTATAGAATTGTGCTGACAAGTTGACAATTTGGAGATACATAAATGACAATGACCAGAAAACAAAGTACCAAAAAAGGACCCCCTTATTTAATAGTTGTTATATGTAATGAAATCTTGACAAAAAACAAAAAAAACACAAACAATTTAGCCAGACACTGTACATGTATTCTTTGTTTTTTAGATGTAATTTGAAGTCAAACATATATACTTGAAATGACTGGGAACCTGAGATAGACAGGGTTAAAATTAGATAAGGAGGGGCCACGTTTATTATATTTTTACAAGCTGAATTTGCAGTTATGTTTCCTTTCACCTTGCCCCTTACACACCACAGTTTTTCTGTTTTCCCTGTTTCAGAAGCTCAGTCTGTGAATCAGACATGTGAGCTTACCACTTCCTAGAAGACTGCATAGCTTTCTGTGCATGACAATTCTGAAAGAAGGTGATTATCTTTGTCAATTACTTTGTCAATTACTTAAAGAACGCCCCCGTCCCCTTGCATGGCAAAACAGATTCCAAAATGTGTAACATTTCTACAGCAAAGAAGTGATAAAACAGTCCTGTTTTTTACGTAATGGCAGAAAGTGTTTTCATTAACTTTTCATCATTTTGCTTTCTTCTTCATTTAAGCTCTGTGAGAGATTGTGAGTAATGTGTGCAATTCAAGGGCATTATGACAGGAGCGCGATGCACAAAAAACAGAGGCACCTGCATGATGTAACAGTCCTGCAACATACGCTGCCCGTTTCAAGCTTTTCAGTTCTTGTTTCAGGGATGTGCTGTTTTGGTTCTGTGGTACATTTTACTTTCAGGTGGCATTATATTAAAAGGCAACTTAAGAGGTGAATCAAAACGTCTCATTATGACATCCACATCATCCTCCTCTTAACGCTCTTCAGCCTCTGATTGAGAATCATCCTACCCTCGGTTATTTGCCCTCCAGCCAATGACCCAGATATCAATCAAATGGACCTCAGAGAAGCATGTGGAGGATCTTAGAGAGAGGAAACACATGTGTATCGAATCTATTGTCTTTTACTGGAAGGCAAAACCTCTTCAGTGGGTATCTTTGTATATTGAGACTGTACAAGCATCTGGCTTCTGTAAATAGCAGTCCTGTAAAATTAGTAATTGTATCATTATTGCAATGCTGTAACTTGGCACAGTTATTCCTGGGAATGGGAATAACGCTACACAACAGTGGCTGTAATATTAGTGCTGTTCTGTTATAAAGTCATTAAAAAACCATTAAAAAAATGTTTGCAACATTGTCTACTGCTTCTTTATTAAGGCCTATGGTGTAATATCTAACTTGAAGAGTACAGATTTGTTTTACTTAGCCTTTCACAAACTTAAAATAAATGTATTTAGAACATTTATTGTTGATTATTTCTGGCTCATTTGTTCTTTCTGTAATGAAACAATTTTTATTGACTCTCTGTCATTTCTATCCACAGCCTATGATGATAGTAATAGATTCATAATTGTATTGCAGCAGTAGACCTTATCAGTCAGCGCGTGTCAGGCAGTAAAGCCTTAACTGTGATATATTTCTCTGTTTAACAGGTGTTTTTCTTTGAAACTGATCATTTCTATTTACATTTGCAGATGGTTTTACCCAAGCGACAAAGTGAGGGACATCACTAAAGCTTCAGTGCAGTAGCAGACCTTGATGCAAGTACTAAGCACTACATCTATTCAGTGAATACAAGGAGACCAGGAAAAGAAGTTCACCGAAAGTGCAAGGGGATATGAATTACTAGGTTTCTTGGTATCCATGCAAACCACATACCTGAATATGGGATATGTCCTGCAGCTTTCTTTCAATCCCTCCTCAATCATCTGGTATGAAAGGTAAGCAGGTGCAGCAGTGGTAAACATGCTGCACAGCTTGATGCATATCTGCAGCTGCCATTATGCATCCACAGAAAAAGACAAAATATTGAAAATGCTGTTAAAAATGTGTTCTTGTACAATCATCTACATAACTAATTTAGCAAGTAGTCACAAGTTTTTACACACTATTGAAAGACAAGAAAGGCCACCTTAGGCACTGCTTTCTTAGGGGCTGTGCAGTGTTAACTACAAGCACATGGTCTTTTGTCTGAAATGTATCTCTCTTTTATCTTTCATTTTTCAATTTTATGACCTATTGGCCTGTAAAGTAGCAGCATTACTTACTGCAAAGGCTCATTAGCAGGAGATTTTCACCTTTCAGGGCATGGTAAGATGCTAAGGTAAAATGCCTTTACCCCCTTTACTTCTTAATTTCAAAGCCTTTAAAAGAGCTTTATGAAGGCAGGTCTTTGGTGTGCATTATGCAAAGTGAAAATTGAAGGTACATGCTGGCCAATTAACAATTCAATGCATCAAGGTAACTACTAGTCAGCTGACATGTTTTATCTGTTGTAGTTTTGCATATCTGTTCCTGTGCACTGATCATTTTTAAGCACACATTAACATACGACTAAAGTCAGTTCTTACAGTGGAGCACAAGAATATTTAGAAGATGAATGTTTTACCAGAATCTCTGCAAATGCAGCAGAGAAAGGAGAGATACTGAATACTGAAATTGAACTCGGGGGATAGCGAGTAGGCACCGGGGTCATGATGAGTGAAACAACCTCAACCTTTTCAATCACACATTTATCTTTACGCAGTGATCTGTAGCATTGCGACAGGGCTGACTGACAGATTACATTAACATAATGAAGCGCTCTGATTCTGGAAGCTCATAAGGCTGAGACAGGATGTACTGTTTAATCAAGACTGCTGGATTTTTTAAAAATGTATCATTATTTAATGGATTTGGGAAGAAACTTTAAAGACTCAGCTTCCGTACATGTATTAATTTGGCAACCCTGTCTCCTAGGAAGTACATTTAAAGACAGCAAAGATGCCACAGCATATACTGGCGAACAAAATGCACGATTGTTACATGAGAGTCTGGGTTTCCCATCCAGAATCCTGTCTGAGGTTAGGTTTAGGCAACAAAACCACTTTGATTAGGGAAAGATTGTGGTTTTGGATAAATATAAATAAAGACATTGTGTCTGAAGTCACTATGAACTTTTTTCTTTACTAAACCACACAACAATCGTTCCTGAATGAAACACCCACAGTTTGGAGAGAATACTGTTACTGTGTGGAGCAAAAAATATTAAATAAAAATGTGTCTTCAATTTTAATTAATCTATTATTAATTAACTAATCGATTATTTTACATGTCATTTTGAAACAAAAACAATTCAAATATATACATCAAATAATTTTTTTTTTTACTGAATCTAAAGTTAAATTATTGACTAAATGACTACAGGTGATTTATAAACAGAAAGGATAGCAAAGTCCCATCTATGCAATGCATCTTCATAGTTAACGCGACACATTCACAGGTGCAAACAGGCAGATAATGATGATGAATTGTGGAGACGTTTCCTTTCAGCTGCTGTCTGAATCATGTTCCAAACCACCTTGAATAAATCTAATGGTAATTAAGATTTACAGTGTGAAAAAAACAAAACAAGATTAACTATGTCGTTCTCTTTTTGTGTGTCTTTGGTTGACAACCTGCATCAAGGTATGAACTAAAGCATTTGGGTTTAAAGTCTGACAAGAAATGAGATTTCATGTCAGATCCAGGTTGGTACTTGGTAATGTGGTTAATGTGGTAGTGTTAGCATCCAAACCAATCCAATCTTTATATATAAAGCACATTTTAAAAACAACACAGTTGACCAAAGTGCTATACAATAACAATAAAATACAAAAAAGACAAGGAACACAAGCAAAAAATCTCACATTAAAATTACAAAAAGACATAAAACACGTGTAAAAACAACAACAGTTAAGCAATAAAAAGGCAACATCTCACACTGTGTAAAAAGCCAAGGGAAAGAGGTGAAGAAGGGATTTAAAGACAGGCTGGCCTAATGTGTAAAGTCAACTCATTCCAGAGTTTGGGAGCCGCAACTGCAAATGCCTGATTCCCTCTGAGTTTCAACCTAGTTTTCTGGACCACTAAGAGCAGCTGATCAGCAGACCTGAGAGACCACAGAGGTTCATAAGGATGAAGCAGGTCAGAGAGATCGGATGGAGCGAGACCATTTCAGGGATTTATAAGCAAACAGAGGGATTTTGAAATTGATTCTGAAGCGCACAGGGAGTCAATGGAGGGAGTTAACATAATAGTTAACATCCAGAACTAGTTTTCTGATGGTGATTAATCATAACATAAGCAGGATAAAGAGAAATAGATGATATAAAAATAAACAGTCATCTTATATTATTCTCTCTGTCACTCTCAGTTAATGTGAACAAAATGTTGGTTTGTGTTTCTACCAATCCAACACAAAATTGTTATTTTTAAATTTTAACTTTAATTACTTTAAGTAATTGTGACACTAAGCTGAAAGCAAGTCAGCTCCAATTTCCGAACAGGCCTCACTCATTTTTCCAAGTTATTAGCTACGAGTAAACTCAATCTACCTACTGTATGTTTCTATGTTTTATGTTTATATTACTAATTTTCTTAGGCAAATATTATTTGTTGGAAACTTAATTGCTGTTTCGATTCTGTGCTTGGATCCCTGGCAATGGAAGAAATGTCCTTATAATGCTCAAATCAAGAAGAGTCTACAAGTCTCAGGACTTTAGCATTTAGTTTAAGTTAGGGAGATATTGTGGTTTTGGCTTAATATTGAAAATGTCAACTTGTTCAAAATAAAAGTTTCCTCATTATGTCAATTTAAAAAAGCCATTTGATCAATATTACATTTCCCAAAAAGTTATTCACTAATGCAATAGTTGTATACATATTATTAGGAGACAGGGATGCATGAAATAAAAAAATAAATAAAAAAAATAATAAAATTAATTATGTAAATCATTGATGAAATGTCTATTTCCATTTGAAAGTAATACAGGATTGAAGTAGTGTACACCAAAGAAGAGAAGCTTCCTATGAACCTCAAGTTGATCAGAGAGACACAGAAAAAGCCCACAGTGGTGACGGACCCAGTAAGCTTTGCTTTGGAGATACACAGTAACAGGTTTAATAAAGCTCCCTTTGATGTTAGCTACTTCTTCTTAATGTCTGGAAATGGTGTGGCCCTCAGATCCATGGGTGTAGTGATCGACTGTTGCTCAACACTCTCTCCACTGCATCAAACTAGTTTAATTTCATCTGTATGAACTGAACTTCGAACTAGTTCCTTTTAAGTGTTCACCCGAAGGAGATGGGATCAACCCTTAAACACCATTAAAGCTGAAAGTTGGGACTTGCACTGTATAGGGACTATTTCACTGAGGTCCAGCATACTTAAGTAGAGCCACTGAGTGCACTGAATGTCCACTGATACAACCTTTGACGGTTTATTTTGTCAAATTCAAGTAAAATCTAATTTTCTTGTTGGTTTAAATATAATTTGTGGAGCTCATTCAACTTTGTCATACAGTGTAGTGAACCCTTTCAGAGAGGTAGAAATGCACTGCATGGGCACTTGTGCTGATGCAGCTACACACAACACTAATGTTGTAGAGGTATAATAAAAAAAAAGGCCAAAGGTTAAATGCTTAGAAAAAGAATCAGCTGATCAAATTTGGTCTTTATGTTGTTTTCCTTTTGTCTTTGTATTGTCTGCAAAAACTTAATTTCCAAAACAAAAAGCACATTTTTTATCTGAACTATAATCTCTTCCTGCAGTCAGACTCAATCCTGTCTCCTAGGAATTACTATTATACAAAGCTTATACGTATTTTGAAGGAAATGTAATGTCAACCAGATTATATTTTCTATGGACATAAAAAGGAAATATTGTTAATTAATATATTTGGCATGTTGGCTCAGATTAGGAAAAGACCGTGGTCTGGTTTAATATAGAAAAAGTTCATTATCTTTTCCTAATATAGAAATACTCAAAATCGGCACATAGATTAATAAATGCATATTTAGAACATCACTATTACACATGCATCAAAAGCCACTCGGTCCTAGGTAGCAGTTGTTCGACTGGCCTGATGTTACTTAGAAGTGGAGCGCACTCAGAGACCTTAGACACTGCATTAGTTGGGGTAAATGAAGCAGAAGTTTGTGAATACAAACCACACTTTGTCCTCTCTGGTAACTGTGTTTTCAGACTTGAAAAGGAGGGGACAACCCCAAACAATTTTCAAATGCACCTCAAGTGCCTAAATAAAGTAAGATTCTGCTCTGATAATATAATGGATCTCCAAAAAAATAAAATAAATAAAAAACCTGACAATGTAAGCCTGTTGCTGTTCTTAAATAAAGCCAGCAGGTGAAAAGGGATGATGGAGCGCTGGTGACATTGTTTATGAAAACACTTATACACTTATACTGTATATTATAGGAAGTAAAACTTATCTGACAAAGTAAAAATAAAATAGCTTCGATTTGTTTTCCACATACACATCAGTTTCTCCTCAGAGAAATACTAAGTGTGGGGAGTATTAGATTAAGGACTCAGTATAGCCAAAGCAAATTACAGAGCAAATTAAACATTGTGAAATCTCTATTGTAGAAAGAGATTATCAGAGATTAACCTACAGGTGCAAGTTAGACAATGACTTCTATTTTTATAATGTGTCTGAGCATCTACAGTTTGCATACAGGCAATCACAGTCTTTGTCATTGTTTGAGCATACGTTGTCAGCAATTTACAGATTTCTACTGAAAAATAACTGATGCAATCAGGACATTTCATTGTGACTGCTCTCATGTTTAGGTGCTGTGTTGTTCTATATGCATTTCTAGGCCAAGCACATGTTAAACCTGCACATTGGGCACTATTTCATGCTGTATGCAGGCAGAAATGCATTGGAGCAAATGTAGTTTGAAGCATAAGGAACATAATCCAAGTGAAAACTACAAAAGAATTTGTGCTGCAAACTTTCTACTTTCTTGGGCATGTCAATTTGAGTCATAAATATATTTAGATAATTAAAATCAAACCAGAAAAACTCGAATTCTTCATATTTAAATGTGCCAATTTCTTTTCACAGCCTGACGGAAAAAAATCCTCTTACTTTGTAATTTGCCAAATTAGGCCTCAGTGGGGCTGTGCCATAACTTTTTACGTTTGATATCAAGGGAAAGTAGAACAACGTGTCTCAACATCAATCTCTAAATGGAAATTTATCCAATGTCTCATTTCACCACATATTCAAGCTCAATGGAAGTTATTTTGTCAAAGAGAAGTTATGCTCACTGTTTCAGCCCACCACACAGTTTTGAAAAATGCCTGTTGTGGGGAGTGAGTGACGGAGGAGGACATCAGGGATTGGGATGGGAACAGATTTAAAGGGCACACAAGTTAAATTTTCAGCAGCTGATGGCAGTAGATGGCATTAGATTGAGAGGCACGGTGATTGGACATTTCACCCTGACAGAAATGACAGATATGTTGTCTCTGATCTGATACTGGAGACTTGTTATTTACTTTATTTCAGTTCATTTATATAATGCTGAATCATAAAAAGATAGCTCATTGCACTTTTCATATAGAGCAGGTCTAGACAGTATACTCTTCACAATATGTTTTACAGGGACCCAATATTCCCCCATGAGCCAGCACTTGGCGAGGCAAGTGGCGGGGAAAAACTGCCCTTTAACAGGCAGACACTGCGAACAGAGCCTGGCTTTTGATGGGCAGCTGTCTGCCTGGACGGGTTGGGTCCTGGGTAAATGAACCATTCACATTTTAGAAGAGAACCTTGTTAGAAAGAAAAGTAAAGAAGTAAAAATAAAAGTTTTTATTTCATAAGTTAGTTTTTTTTTTTTTGGCATTAGTGGAGGTGGTTTTCGTTTTAGTCAAGGTGGCACATCTCTTAGGATTTCAGAATGCCCAATAATTTGCATTTTCAACAGACTACAGACAAACCAGTTTGTTTTAATTATGTATATTCTTCTATGAAAACACAGAAACACTGATTATTAAAATACACTTGGGTCTGGTATTCCAATGTCAACTATTTGGTCAATCACAACTTTAACCCAACCTACAATTATAAGTCTATGTTTTATTTTGAGTGGATTAGTCTTTAGCCTGAACCTTAGTTTTGAGTTGAGGTCAGGTCCAGCAAACTACCTGCTCAGACGTTCTTTAGATGTTCCATTAAAAGGACATTCAAAGATAAATGGGAGCAGTTATGCCTCCTCTTATTGTGCATTATCTCTTTGTTTGTGGCTTTAACATAATTAAAATACAGACAGGAACTGCCTCCGAGCGCCTGGTGCCAAGTCTATCGCACAGCAAAAGATCAAATGTTTTGAACTTTGTGTCTGTCAAAACAGATGAAAATCTGATGGAGACACTCCACATCATCACTGCTGTCAGACAATAGAAACTGAATTGAAATTAACAGTAAGAGACAGGCACAATACATCACTGTAACTACCTATTCGCACGCACGCACGCACGCACGCACGCACGCACGCACGCACGCACGCACACACACACACACACACACACACACAGGACCTGTAGAATACTGAGCTTTACAGTGTCTATAAAAAGTATTCTCCCTCCAGTAATTGTAAAACAAATAAAATGGGAGTGAATAGTTCTCCTCTTAAAAAGGTGCTTTACACCACTGTCTATCACAAGTGGGGAAAATAACGCATTGTGGCTGCTAAAATTAAAAATGATTATGTTAATGTTTGCCAAAAGGCATGTAATTAATAACTTCAGTTGGACCTCACAGCTCAATTCTGGTGAATAAGAAGGTAATGGAAATGTATTTAAATCCTGTTCTTCCCATACAGCAACAGATAACTCTTGTAACTTGTCTTGTCTGATCTAAACATTGTTACATAATACATGAAACCTCTAAACTCACGGTGTCTGTAGCCGCAGGATGAAAAGCATTCAGCTGAATGTATAATAAATTAGGCGAATCAAACACGTGCCCGGTACATTAATATGTGATCAGCTGTCTGCTGTACATTCTGCTTCCATATCTAATAGATTATAGGTTTCTGTATAAAGGATGATCCTGTGGAACCGAATATGCAAATCTAACTCTGAGCCGTCAAGGGGCTGACAGCAGTTGGTGATTATTTTATACAGAGTAAGGGTTAAATTTATTTAAACTGAAGGGGACCGATCGCTTATTCCTTCGAAGACTTTCCAGCCATCTCTGTGATTAGTTGTATTGGGCAGGTCGTCCAGCTTTGTGTCTGCTTGACATGAGGGAGCCTTCAGGAGTGTTTCCCTCCTGGGAGCTGAGCTGACTTCAGACTAAAGCGGAACTTGCTGTCTCTATGTTGAGGCTCAAGGATAAAATAATGGTGAAAATGTGTGAAATAAGCTGTTGATGTGACTGGGGAAGTGATAGTGATGGTGGGCTGGTAGAATGGATGGCAAGTAGTTATAAAATAGAGTTGAATATATGGAAATTAAATGAAAATGTTATCATAATACACTGATATGAATATTTATCACAATACTCATGACATAAATCTGCTTTAATGTTTGAACAGTATCTAAATAAAGATAGAGGCCTAAAGAAAATGTTATTATTTAAACTTATTTAAATAAAACTTATCGAACAAAGATTTGCAGACTGTACAGACTTGAAAAATATTTCCTCTGTGGAGGTTTGTATCTTTATTTTCTGAACTCTGTCTTGCTCCTTTTAAAATAGTGTTTTTCCAAGTGTGGTAATAACCAAAAATGATTCCTCGTTTTGGTTGAACCTTAATTCTGCTGATGACAGTAATAGAACAGGTGTGTGTGTGTCTGTATGTGTGTGTGTGTGTGTGTGTGTGTGTGTGTGTGTGTGTGCACGCTAATCTGTACAAACAAAATAGTTGGTGGAAAGAGGTTCCATTTACTTAAATGGTACAACCCATTCTAAACACTTACTGTGTGAGTATAACACAGTTAGAAAACTTTTGTTCTTTTAAGAGAACATGTTGTTTTGTGTAAACTTGTATTTTACTAATTTAACCCAACTAGGTCAATTATTTATTTGAAAATGTCATGCTGCTGTCATTTGCACTGGAGACCTGATTTATATGATGAGTGTATGATGCAAATTACTTGCAGCGGCTGACTGCAAACATTTGCTGATATTATGCCTGAACGTCATGAATATTCCCTTAAATCTGATTGTGTAGCCTTTGATGGAACTTCTTCGAGGACTGAGATGGATTGATTTGATGTATATTTTACAGTTTTGGTCAAGGACAGCTGGGTTTATCCTCTGTTTACATCTTCTTCACATCTGTTTAACTGTACTACAGAGGAAATGCCGTTATGTACTGTTGTTATATTGCACATAATGAAGGAATGACAAAGTACTTGTGCATATTTTTCCAGCACTTTCTTAAAAGGTGAGTGCAAGCTAGAGGGCAAAACTACTGAAGAGATGTTTAACAAATGTAACAATATTCCATAAAACATGAGTATAGCTCACGGCAACGATTTTTAACGACGCAGAGGTATTTAAACATTATGGACGTGCATATAAATGATGAAGTGAAAATAGTTTTCTGCAACGGTAAATGAGATATGAGCCTCTAATGACAGCATTAATGATATATTATTATTCTTGGCAGTATTCGTGATGTTTTTTTATTTTCTTCACCTTGCCGCTGTGTTGTTACTTTATTTATTTGGTGCAATATCTTAAAACCTTGCTGTTTGTTAATATATATATATTTTTTAAAATCTTTTCATAGCACTCTGACATTGTTAACAAGTAGCAGCAGCACTAGCAGAATGCAACTGGAAGTCGTTATTATTTTGGTTTTGCTGCATTTGAGTTTTGGAAGGTACAAACTAAAATTAAAGTTGTGACAAAAGGGATTTACTTTCTGTTGAGGTCATAAATCCTCAGAGGAAAGAAGAAACATTCTGTCTTCCCAGAGCACATCTTCAAGGATTATTAACTGTTCTTCTTTGGTGATAAATAATATAGTTGATCCCATCATATGTTGTGTGCTTCACTATATACAACCTATATATTGTCAAAATGCCAGACACTGATTCGCTGTTTTGAAGGACTAACGTCTTCTGTCACTTTCATTGAAGAGAAAATTGCCTTTAAACTTGCTATAGAAGTGAATTATATGTCAGGTAGTAGTTTGCCCTATGTCAAATTAAAGGGATGTCTGTAACTTCACAGTAGTGTACTGATGGATAGAAACTACATATAGGTGTCAAACAAATGTCAAAAACCTTTCACTGCAGCTACACAATGGAGGCTTGAATGTCAGTGTAGAAAACAGACAAAAACTAGACGAAAGAAAACGTCTTTAAAGGCAATAATATTAATCAAAAAAGTTGCAGAGATTGAAGACATTAATAAAGACTAAACATAAAAATGATGCATGCCAACTGGTCTCCATTTCATTTGTAATCTTAAGAGAAAATCAACTTTCTCCGTCACTTTCAAACACACACAAATACTGACCAGTATCTGGACCTTTCCAATAGAGTAGGAGAATGCAAAAATACTGAGAGTGGCAATGAGCCACTTTGATGTCACAGTCAGAGTTGAGGATTGGATTTTGGTGTTAAACTGAGAGAGAGAAATGTGCCACCATCACAACTCATTTTTTTGGACTGCCTGTTCCCAAATGAGGACAGAAAAACAATTTACATATGTACCGTAAATGAATATAAATTTTAAATTAAAGTTTGTTTATAGCCTTGAATAAGGATTACAGGCCTGAACCGTGGGTCCAAGAAGTGGGACTTTAAATGTGTTGTTGTCCTGCTTTATGTTGTGTTTTCATTGTCTTAGTTTTTCTGTGTTATTTGGCTGTTGTCACTGATGGGGAGCCCACATGTTGCTCTGGAGGTAATGAACTAAAACTTGAGAGTCTAATAGAAAACTCATAGAAGCATGCGAGTGCTACGGTGAGAAAAAACAGCTTTTCACCGACTCCACCAGCACGCTATTACAGATCCAACCAATGCACAGTTTACGGCTTTGCTTTACAGGATTTCTACGTAATGCAGTCGTTAAAATTCAAACATTTCATACTTTCTGCCTTTTGAAGCCGCCAACGTGTGAAATTACTCAAAGCAGCTTTAAAACCAAATTACATTGGATCTTTTGAAATTCAAATAAATGAATGAAAAAATACAACAAGATGTCAGAAACAAAAGACCATGCAGCAGATGAAACCTTCTCAAAGCACTGGTGCTATCTGCCTTGGATTTTTTATTTTATATTAGATCCCCTGCATTCACCATCATCCATCACCACTATTAGCTCCTGTGGTGGCTTTTCAGATGTGGTTTGTCTCACCCTCAGGCTACATGGTGTTTCAGGGCAGTCAGGCTGTTTGGGCTCGAGTTGGACCAGCTAAGTTGCAAAAGGGCTGGGCTAACAAGACAACTGCTACCAGGGTGAATAGATGCATATTGAGTAAAAATCAGAAGAAAAACAAATACATAAAAACATTTAATTACATTTTCCAACGTGTGTGGTACCCTGAAGGAGTTCAGGAGGAAGGTAAGGTCACTCCTTGTACAATAAACTAATCTCATGAGGAAGAACACCTCCTTATGAACTGGCATGTGTGCTTTGCATACCGGCACATCCTGTTTATCTTCTCTTTTTTTTTTGAGGAGAAGGACATGCATGCATGTGTTGGCCACTAGTTTTTCAATACAACACTAACACTGCAATAAAGCAAGGCTGTGTTAGTAAAAGGAGTTTTTATAGTAAGCCTGGGGAGAATGCACAGCAGGTATTGTAAAACAATGCACATACACTGCGCACGTAAATATACTGTCTTACAATTCCTCTCTGCTTTATACGGAAAACACAGCTTGTAGCATTTCACTTAGGGACATTACAGCGGGTCAAATAAAAGCTCATATTAGGCTTGAACTAGTTATTCATCTGCAAGGTCATGTTCCTACTGAAACAGCTGATCCAGCCCGTGGATTATGTCTAAATGTCACCCTTTACTTTTGTGAGTGTGAGACAGAACCAGCATGACTGATATGGTTTAGACAAAGCTACATTTTAGGAATCACATAAAAAGAGGGGACAAATAAAGAGGTGACAAATAATCTGACAGACTCTCCTCTTCTTCAGCAATTATATTTTATATTAATGAATTCTGATTAGCAATACAAGCTTATATCACAACCTGACTGGAAGCAGAATTATTGCAGACTCCGCCAGATACAAAACAGTGGCCATCTGTATATTTTGCAGACAGAAGAGAAATTGTACTTTTTTTTTTTTACAGCTACGTGTATCCAACACAAAGCATTTAAATTCTGATGTTAATCCAAATTGGGAAAGAGACGGTCAAATGCAATTTTTCTAAACTTACTTTATCTTCTAAATCCAGAGAAGTGCTGTATTCCCATATTACCAATTAGATTAAATCGCTTATTTTCAAACTCTGTGGACCTGCTCATGATAAGTACTGTAGAAAAAGTAAAAGACAAATATAAAAGGATGTCTGACTTCTGAAAGTGTTGCTGTTTTATTGTAACTTCCTACTTTTCCTTCCTACTTCTTAAAATCTAGCTTTTTCTTGTGAATAATATTTGTGAAATTTACTTTGGACAAACACCCTTCATAGTATTTTATATATATTTTCAATCTGTGTGATGTTCATTTGCATTGCAAAGATATGCACCATGGCTGTAGCTCAGTATATATACATGCAGACCACATAGTGTGTGCATGTCTCATTGGAGGTATGACACCTGATACTATGACACAGAGAGGAGAGCGCTTTAATGGAGAGTGCTGAATTTCAATAACATCAAAGTACAATATCCCTATGAAATAGAGGAGTCAGAGATAAAAAAAGTTCAATACAGGCCCTGTTCTCAAACTGGATATCCATTGTTCTCTACAATTTTATGCATGATACAAAAATTGCAATTTTAAAACCTATTTCAGCATTTCTTAACTGCCTTTGTCCAACTGTCTGAATTTAAATTCTAATACCCTGGTGTATGGCTTCAGAAAAGGTCACTCTTGCTTTTAGGACACTGATGAAAAAAAACAAATCTTTCTCAAAAGAGAAGGCACAGAGTATAAAGATAAGGAGCTAAGGTTATGCTGTTACGGCAGTGTCTGATACCACTCACAAGTCACATAACTATGTATTCTGGAGGAGGCTGCAAAGCTGTTCGGTGTAAAGAGGAGGAGGATCACATGATAAGGAAAGAGAATATTGTGCTCCCTCACTCCCTGAAGCAGAAAGTTCTGATATGTCATGACTTTTCTTATCTGGTTTTTCCATCTTTTTATTTTAATAATCAGATTAGGGCTGCAAGTAACAATTATTTTCATTTTAAATCTATCTGACAATTATTTTCTTAATTCATTTATGAATCTGCTTAGCCTTTGAAGTGTCTGTGACAAAAGTGAAAAATGCCAAATCACAAAAAAAAGTGATAGATTACTTGTTTTGTTCAACCAACACTCCAAAACTTAATGATATATAATTTACAATAACATAATATGAGGAAAAGATGCAAATCCAAATGGAAAGCTGGAATTCGAGTGTGTGAAATTTTTGCTTCAAAATTCATTTAATGGTTATCCATAAATCAAAGTAGTTGGCAGTAGTTTTCTGTCAACCTGTTTAATCTATTCTTTAGTAATTTCAGCTAAATAATGTGAATGAAACACCTCGTGTAAAGATCTTAAACAGCATTAACTTGCTCATTCTCTATAAAGCCCTTCAGCAGAACTCTTATCATGATTACATTCTATTTTCGTACTGTCCTTAAGGGACGTGCAGAGGATGCGATAGCCCTTTTCCACTACATGGTACCGGCTCTACTTGGCTCAATTCTACTCGTCTTTTTTGCGTTTCCACTGGGCATAAGTTTTGGATAGTACCTGGTATTTTTACTTTTTACTTTTGGCATCACCTCCGCTCAGGTTCCAAGTGAGCTGAGGTGATACCAAAAGGTGATGTGAAGACACAGCGGACTACGGATTGGTCAGAGAGAGTTGCATCATCATTGAGCGAGATGGAAAGTTTT
The DNA here is from genome assembly GCF_002814215.2 of Seriola lalandi dorsalis. NCBI lineage: Eukaryota > Metazoa > Chordata > Actinopteri > Carangiformes > Carangidae > Seriola > Seriola lalandi. The sequence goes on along the minus strand of NW_019525660.1, from coordinate 1,529,747 downwards.
TGAACAAACCTGCCATTTTTAAACAGCCAAGTGAATGTACACCTCTCACTGTAGCCTGTTACATTTCTGTTAGTTACTGTACTATACTTTTAATATGGCAACCTATTAAAAACATACCATGGTCGACTGAGGAGGTGCAGACGTTTTGTTATCCTTTTTGATATTCTCCATTGTTCATGTGTGTGTCGTGTTGAGATGACGTCACGATAGCTTTGGACACTGCACTGAGGGGGAACTAAGCGCAGTAGAAAAAGAAATACCTGGAGCCAAAAGCAAGCAGAGCTGAACAGTCAAGTTAAAAAATGCTATGAGAGGGTCAGGGGCCCAAATTTATAAAAGGCAGTTTTTTAGCTTCTATTCCCATGCATCAGAATACTGAACTGACTTATTATATTGTAGAATGTATTATTAGTAGAGGGAGGGTGGCCTGTCTGTAGGCTGTCACTGATGATCTATGAGCAATCCCTACAACAACCCACTAGAATGAATGGTTAAGTTAGAACCCTACAATCAAAATTATGTTACCTTGACAACATTAAAACTGCTATGGTGTGATGGGACCATTCTTTTACCTTCAGTGGATGGGGCACAAGAACTTCACCATATTCCACTTATCTCCACATTACAAGCAACAGGTATCGACGCTAACAACAGTTAGCACATTTACAGCTGCTAAATTCTTCAAGCATAGATAGACTGGACCTACTTGCCAAATAGTGTCAAATTCGGGCATCAATATCAATATAAAATGAAACTGAACAGTATATTTATATATTTTGTCACCATATCTTTTGTCTGCCTCAAAGTAACCCATCACACTGACTGACACACTAATCGTCTGTGTCGTCCACACTGTGCTCGCTGCTGCAACAGGGAACCAAGAGGGAAGGACGGTAGAACGCATTGCCTGGAAACACCGAATTTTCTGACCTGATATTTTTATTTTTTTTATATTTATTGTCAGCCAGGGCAGAATGTGTGCAAACAGGAGTGTATTTATTCATTAAAAAAAAAAAAAACACCCCAGATAAACAACACTTTCTCTGTAGGAGGCAAAACGGCAGGTGCTCGACCACCTTTTGAGGCACATGAAAGCCGTCCTTGCTATGAAAATAATGTTGGATGCAATCAGTGGCAGGCTTTCTCTCGGGTAACTGAGAACTGAAGGTATATTATTACTGCAAATGCAATAAAACAATGTATTAGCAGAGAGCACAGCGGTAAAGCAATAACAGTACCAAACACTGGATGCAGCTCCATCTTTGTCTTTGTTTGCTCATCTATTAAAGTGCTGGATAAAAGAACTCCTGCTGCTCTTCACCGAGTGTGAAGGATATGTATTGGAAATCTTAAATGATCTTTTACTTAGTGATCACGCACTTTTATGTAATGGTCACATAACAATAGTCATTATGCAAAGTGTTGCGACATTTTTTTCCAAGATCTCTCTGGTAGTGTTTCATTTAAGATCTTTTTTCCCCGGAAAGACCTGTCTGACACATACAAGTGGCAGACACTGTAACAGCCTTGTGGGTTGTTAGCTGGGAGACAGGTTCGAGGTTTACAGACTGGGAGACTGACGGCTTGCTTGCGGACTAGAGGCTAACCGGCTGAGAGACTGGCTGGGAATCAGTGGTGTTAACAAAGTCCTTCAGGCGGTCAGGCAACAAACTCTTCAACCATGGCTTTTTTGACTCTTCCCTGTGTGCCCTGCTGACAGCAGCCTGTTGGTATTTCCCATTAAATATCTCTTAACCACTCACTATGCAGGAGCATGAGAGTGTATGACAGTCCACAGTTCACCCATCAGGTGTCTGTTGTGTCTATAATTGGTCAGTTCGTACTGTTACGGCTGATGGAAGCAGCACAGGCAAAGGTGGACCCCGCCCGCGGGCACACGGGCAGCCTGAAGGAGTGAAGCAGCTTTTAATGAACAATAAAACAGGCTTACTGGCAGATGTGATGACAAGATGGTAGGTAGGTAATCCAGGAACAAACGACATGGAAATAAAATAAATAGGTTGCAGGTGCGCAGCAAACCTTAGGAACTAACATAGCATATATAACATATATGAGGAACATGAGGAGTCATACACAGATGACCTGACAAGGACTGAGGGGGAACACAGAGACTTAACACAGAAGGAATGCAAAGGTAGTTGGGAATGCAATTAGAAAGGCAGGAAACACGCAAGGGCAGGAAGTAAAACAACCAACACACACACAAGGCAAAGTCACACAGAGGGGCAGATCGTGACATTACCTGCTTTTGATTTATAAAGAAACATATTGCCTCTATTTTGGTGATGTTTGTCTGGACAAAGAGATTGTTGGATTCTTTTTGGATCTTCCCGAGTTAATACACATAAGACATTTGATATCTGAACTGAGGTAACTCGACTGTTCAGCTCTGACTCACTATGCAGTGGAAAGCTTCGGGACTTGTAGCTTCAGGGTCTGGACTCACAGCCAGAGGCCACAGCAACAGAACACAATTTCCAGATAGATGTCTAACCCTTCCAGGCACCTCCAGACTGTGTCAATCACTGTGACTAGACTAATCAACCTCACAGTGCAGAGGACACTCAGGAGAACATGTAAGCATGTTACTATCGTAGGGCTCCAGACTAACTTTAACATTAATGCCACAATGTATTTCAGTTATTCGTTTGACCCGAAATGACCGTTAATGCTCCTCTTTGATGGCACAGACCTGAATCAGGGCATTCATAATAGGTGCGCAGGTGCTGGATTGCTATACAAGTGAACAATATATTTCTTGCATGCAGTGTTTATTAAGTTCCTTCACCAGATTGAAAACAACGTGAGTTTCAGACAGGTGTTAACAGACAACATGAATTTAGCTTCTGATTTGCAGCTTCTGATTTGGCAGTTAAGAGAAAGTAATAGGAAACTTTACTTACAATACTAGGACACTGAATCTGTTTGTTGCACCTCTTACTGTTGTGAAAGGATGTTACACATTGTAGTTTAAGCCTTAATGCTGTCTGATAAATTTGTGACGACTTTATTGAATCTCTTTTGCTACGTTTATGCCTGGCGTTTACACTACTCCAGAGTTTTTGAACGCCTAAAACTGGGACCTTTGGAAACAGTGACGTAGACACCCACAGTCACTCCCTGATTGGGTCTCATCAGTGGTGAAAGCAACATGGATTAATAATTACAAGCATTACTGGCCAGACTGTGTTGTCTTTGCCATCAGCTGTTGTGCAGTTAAATTCTGGATTTTAACACTACAACTGCCTTTGCTGTTCCTCGTTCATAGCATTTCATGCAACTAATCAAGTACAGAGTAAGCTATCTGCTTCCTGTTTACACTGGCTCAAGTTTGCTCAGTGTAAATGAATGGTCATGTATGTATTTGCGTTTTCAGGTGGGATAGTATGGATGAAGATCGTTACAGATACAGAGCTAAAATGACCATCTGGATGGAGATCGTTTTCGCTTTAAAATGAAACTCTATCAGTGTGGACATGGCCACAGTCATGTCTCCACGACTTCAGAGGACATTACATTGACTTGCACTCACTTCCTGGAGACTTACTCTAATCTTAATTACTACTTGCCTAACCTTTACCCTAACCTAAACCAAAACCTAAGCTAACACTATCCTTAAAGCATGTCTTCACCTTAAAATGTAATGGTTTATGTTAAGGGGACTTGCTTTTTGTCCAAATCAGGAAGACTATGTGCAAACACATTAAGGTGCCCAAAAAAATCCAGGACGACTTAATTCAGTTGTCTTGTTTCTCCTTCAGATTTTATCCTTCACTTTCCGTTTCTTTTTGTTTGCCTTTTGTAACAGATAATTCCTCTTTTTTGGCTCATTTTATATTTATAGTTGGATTTTATCATTAATGGGTTTCGTTTTACATTCAGGGTTTGTTATTTTTTTGCTTTCAAACATTCTGGCCCTAAATTACCTTCACAGTTATCAAGCATATCAAGCAGTACAAACTTCCACACTTGTTAAAGTAGAAAAAGTAAAGCAAAACTTACAGGCTCAATAAATGACCTCCGGGAATCCTCAGCGGTAGGTCTGAACACCTTTCCTCCTCTCTTGTAGATGGATGGAGATTGATGGAGAAGCAGAGTTGGCAGGACCTTCAGAGTTCTCTCACCTTTAGCAACTAATCAATTTGAACATAATACATCTTATTGCATTAACATTCAAATAGTATGTTATATATGTGATAATTGATACTTCTGAAGCAGTACTTCTGACTGTTCTGCCCTGGTGTTGATAGTTGCCCAAAAATTGTGTAGCCAATTATAATAACAGTAAGTGTTGGAACATATTACAATTGACTAAATTCTGTTTAAAAAAGGTAAAGGTCTAAAAGGTAAAATATTTTATGCTGAGTAAGACAACAAGGAACAGAGACATTTGAGCTTTTTTTTATTCTATCATTGTAAAATGACTGACAATGAATATCCATGTGCGAGGTTTTTGAAGGACTTAAGTGAAAGTAGACAGAACTATTTATTTATTTAATTAAAACGTTTCTATCAGTTTGTTCCCCTGTCTAACTGCAATCAGCTTGTCTGGGTGTTATGTGCCCCACTGCTTCCACACTTAAGAAGTTTAACATCCACTCAAGAAAGCACAAAGGTGTGACAACGCGTTAAGGAATGTCAGACTTTTATTCAAAGGGTTTTTAAAAGCAGTTAAGACCCCAACTTTACAAAAAGGTACTGGCACAGGCTGTTACATCAGCCCTTTAAACACAAAATGTTTGCTGAACACCCAACTCTAGCTCTCTCGCACGATCCCTCTGTGCATCTGTCTGAACAGCAGATGGATGTCTTATGAAGCATATAATTCCACTGGAGCCTGCTTCACACTGGTGTGTTTAAGTATCAGAATGACCGGTGAAATTCAACTCACAAAATCTTCACTTTTCATTTCAATTCTCTCAGACTGTCAGAATCAAATGGCACTTACACGCCTGAGGCTGGGGTTATTATTTATTGAATATATTTTTGTTAAACACATGCATCATGACTATAAATGAAATACATCTACTTCATAAAACATCTGAAGTAAAATGCTGCCCCAGAAGCTGCAGAAGCTGCCAAAAGAGTACCCATGCCCAAAGTAGGAAACGTCAAGCTGAAGGCTTTTGTTTTTATAGCATTACACCATGTAAAGCTGTGCAGTGCAGTGCAGTTAAAAATTCTGATAACTGTGGTTAGATACACGGCTAAGTGAAGACCTAACCCTAACCCTAAATTGCATTGTCCTGAAATTGGGGCACTAGAACAGCTACTAAATGGACTTTTTGAGGTTATTCCAACCTAAAGAAACAGCATGGTTAAGCCAAAACAGAAAAGATGCCCTTCAAATGCTCAGAAAAATGGACTTTAACCACCTGATGACTGGGCAAACTTAATCTGCTGAGGAGTCAGTTAATCAAAAGTTCTAAAGCGGTTACTAAATACACCATGACAGCTTCAGGAGGAAAGACAAAGCAGACCACACTGACCAGCTGACAGTGTTTGTGGTTCTGTGTACATGTATAGTTAATAGTGTAACATGGTATGACAGAAGATTAAATTCTCTTTGTTGAATTATCTTTTGATATCTTCAAACTATAAATTTGTTTGCGAAGTTGTTATGATTCTGCTAACAGCTGTTGCTGTTGTCTACAGGGCTACTACTTGATCTATTGATTTTAGGCAAATATCACCTCTCTCATTCTCTATCGTCTAAACAGAGATTCGATAAGGTCTAATCTTGACTGAAAATACCACAGCCTTATCGTCTTTTTTTTATTTTTCATTTTTAACATAAGCACTTTGGAAGGACTGCACTTTACAATTACTGTCCAATTATAGCATTTAGCGATGGCATGTTGCCCTCGTTCTGCAGGTCCATTGTCCCTGCTTAAGTAAAAGTACAACAGTAGTACTAGCAAGATGTACTAAGTATTAAAGATAAAAATGCTCATAGGTGACATGACCATTTCATAGTGTTATATAATTGGATTATTGTTATTGCAATATAGCATTACCACCAGGGCATTTTACACAAAGCACCCACCTCTTTTCATACAAAAAATGGTGCACTTAGTAAAATAGGGCCACTGTTACTTTTACAATCATTCTCATTACAAAAACTGACCCAAATGATGATAGGCCTTGAAAAAAAGAGTTTACATGGATTCACATACTAGGGCTCTAGCATTATAAATAAAGTCCTGCGCATTTGAAGGGACTGATTTGAAGTGTGCCCTAGGTTAAGAATCTCTGCAGGACCTCAGCAGGGGACTAGATTCTGGTCTCATCTGAGACATTACAGAAAAGAGCATGAGATGAGGGGAGAGAAATATAACCATAACCATTTTAATGAAACCCGGGGTACAATAGCAGTTTCTACTGAGACACATGCAGCTGCAAATTTAGCAGCAGCTTGAAGTCCCATGGTGACTTAAAAAGAATGGCTATGGTTCCCCATTAAATCAATGAAGGAGAACAAAGCTGGTCCCACTCTGTGTTAAAATTAACTGCTGTATATTAGTATAAAAGTGCTGTTAAATCACTTAAGTCATGATATAGTGAATATCAAAAGCTTGGAGGTAATACTGGGGCAGGAAATTAGCTTTTTAATTAAGACTCTGAAAACATCAGCAGAACTAATTGCATTGTTCCTCTAAACTGCACCTTTTTGAAGTTTGCCAAAAGGTGACCTACAAAAAGACCTTTTGCAGACTTGCTCCGATGTGCTATTTACACAGCGCAGAGGAGAACTGGCCTTCCATGCCAAATGAGTTTCACAAGTTCACAATGCAAAACAATTCCGGCCTCCTTGCCCAGCAGAGGCCATGGTAAAGTTGATCGTCCAATCACAGCTTTGTTTGTTTTAAAGGAGGAGATGATGCGAGAGAGAAGAAGAAAGAGACAATGTAACGGGAATGTCAACAAAAAAACTTTGCCAGTTGATAAGGGAAGCCTTAGCGGCCTGTTAAAACAGCAACTACCTCACCAATGATGTAAAGGTGGTTGTCAAAGGAAAAACACTTGCTCATCACTTACAATAAATTGAGACACTGAAATGAATGGACAGTGTCAAGTCAGAGTCGTGGTTACTTATGACTGTTAATACGATCAAAATGACAATACCTTTAAAATTAAACATGGCTTCTCGCCTTAATTTTGATTGCATGAGTCATGTAATACTGTTCTATTGAGTTTGTGTACAGAAGATGGGGCGGTTGATTGGTTTGAAGGGTTACACGGTGCAGCCTTTCATAATAATGAAACTCCTTTCATCTTTCAAAATGACCATCTAAATCAATCCTTGGTCTTATATGGGCTTTAATCTGCCCCTGAATACATCTTACAGTGAGACAAGAGGTTTATTGACAGAAGTATGGAGATGGAGGGCAATAAAGCTTAACTGAATGACATCTATCTTGAGCTCGTTTTTCATTTCTCTTGCCTGTCACTTTGCTGGATTCCTGAATCTGAACTTGACTTTTTATCCAATACAGTAATCTGTATGATAGGATGACAGGTGTGGAAAACTTAGTCAGAACTTGTTTGTGTAAGGTATAAATTATAGCTGACAGTTTATGTTAAAAACGTTCCTATACATGCAGCAGCTAGAGTGCGTAATCCTCCCATTAATCATTAATTACACAGTGACACTGATGCAAGCATAAGATCCTCATTCCTTATGCATATTGTTGAGACAGCTGCTTCACCTCTTCATTTTATTCATCTGTTTTATTCATACAAACTTCCCCTGTTATTCCACACCTGTCCAGCAGCTGCCACTACTGATCTTTTCACTTCATCTCATTACCTGACCTCCTCCACTGCCTGTCCCAGCTTCTCCTCTTTTGTGGCTAGCTCCTGTGTACATATAGAGGACAGCTATCAGTCTCTTTCTCCCAGGCTGTCTGTCCACCCATCATTCAGTTACCTGCCAGCATCTGCCCTGATGACTGTCTGTTTGCCTAGCCTGTAAGACTGTAAACTGCCTTTTCTAACATCTAAAGACAATTTTTTTTTGTAACCACAGAGTGATCAATTATTACAATTTAACCCATTAACTATGTGGCATGTCTATAGCTAAAAACATCAAATCATACCTGCTTTTATTCTCTGTTTTCACATTACAAAGAAAGATAAAAAAACCCACAATCTTAGTACCCGTTACATGCAGTGCCCTATTTAGAATTGTGATTGTGACTGTGATTTCTCTGGCTCCTAATTGTGCAAAGACACCAACAATCTGGTTGACTGATATTCACTGGAATTGGAAAGATAATAAGACTCTAAGGGAGAAAATGCAGAAGTACTTTGTACTACCACACATCAAGGTATAAATTAGATCCTTTCTTATCTAGCCAGAATTTGTTTGGATCCACATAGACACATTTGTATTGAAATTCACATGGGAAAATAAACAACGTTAAGTCAGAAAGAATGTATGTCAATGGTATAGTTTTACAATTTAGGTCATATGTTTGTTTGTTTTCATGGCGAAAGTAGATGAGAAGATCAATATCACCCTCATATCTGTCTGTTAGATATAAACATGTCTTGTTTAACAGGTATAAACACCCCAAAAAAAGTACTTTTCTTTCATCATTATAATAATATTCTCAATATTTTGAGACTATGTGGATTGCAGTTTTGCAAGTATATGTTTAAATAGGACCCAACTGATGTTTCAAATAGATTAAAGCCATTATGGGTATGTTTGTACCTATTTAACAGCTCTTTCCTCTATGGTGTCTAAAAAAACATCTGATCCTCTTGCATCATGTGTACATATGCTGCACACTCTAATTGTGTGTGTGTGTGTGTGTGTGTGTGTGTGTGTAAATGAAGGTGCCTTAACAAGCTGACAAAGCATTTTACTGCCACTGTGTGTATCCAAGATTTACATCACAGAAGGGATAGGATTTTCCCTGTGTGATAATCCTGTTTAAGAGCATAACAGCATGATGACAAATTTTCTTTTCAACCTAAAGCTCCTCACTAAGTGTGGCAGACACTGCTCCAGTTTCAACAACAGTCATGCTCATTTTCATGCCTGACAGGAGGAGCAGAATGTGGTTTTAAAGTCAAATGCGCATACCAAGCTGTTTGTGTACCGTGAGCCCTCAAGTGTTCACACTTCATGACCAAATTTTAAATTTCCTCTTAGACTATATTGATCTTAAGTTGTGTTGGAGTAGAGGACACAGCTGGAAACAGCAGATAAATTACTTCAATTAAGAAAGAATCTCTTAGTCAAGTCCAATTTCCCACTTTGTGTTTTAGCTTTTCACTTCACTTGTAAACTTCAATGATACACTGAAACAGTTGAGGATAGTCAAGTCAGCCACTCAATTTTGGAGATTAAGTATGTTTTGCAATGAATTACACACGCTGCTCAGATCCTCGTAATGGGTTCATTTGGATTCTGGATTAACTTTGATGAATGAAACTGAAGATAACAGCTGAGAACTCAGTCCCTGTCTGCAAAAATTCAACTCTTCAAAAGAAAGCTTCGTGCATCTCTGAACTTGTCAGCTCACATCACCTTGTGCGTTAGAAACAAACTGGAGTTGAGGGGGCTGTTGCTTTGAGTTAGCGTTTGATTTGCTTAGCTGTATTGCGGAGCAGGTTGTTAAGTGATGCTTTCAATGGGTTTAGAGCACAGCTGTGTGCCAAGTTCACCATAGTGTGAAAAAAAGAACAGGTTCCAGCTCAACTGGCTATTAAAATGTATTGAACATGAAAGATTTAAATCGGTGACATCACAATAGTTCACAGATTGTAAAAACTTGTAATTGTAATTTTCTGATTTTAATTTGAACAGGTTTAGTTCAGATGATCCCATTTTCTCTTCTCTACAACCTTCTGATTGAACAGTGGATTGAAAATGAAAGATACACAAAAAATAGCACTGAATATTTTATTTCATTAGGAACTTTGTGGAACTCAAGGTGGAGGTAGACTGCTGCTCACCCCGAGCCTAGCTGTGTTGGAGGTTTCTTCCTGTTTAATGGAGGTTATCCTCTACGCTGTTGTCACGTGCTGCTCATTGGGTTGAGCAGCACGTCATTGGGTGGGTTTCTCTCTATAATATTAACCATTCTGTAAAGTGCCTTGAGATAATGCATGTTGTGACTTGGTGCTATACAGATAAAATTGAACTGAATTTAATGGAAATGTGTACACATTTCCTCTTTGTGGAGCCTTAGAAAAACACAGCTGTGGAGTTCAGTATTTTACCCATTTTAAGCATCAGGAACTAAGCAGAACTTGCGAGCCAATCACAAGCATCTTAGACATTTTATCACATTTTAGATTGTCTGTTTGACAATTAAAAATCATGACAAAAGAAAGGCATAATAGTTGGGTAAAATGTTCCTGCCAAATGTCAGCTTTTTCTATGAAAACCCGTTTATGCAAGCGTCATCTCTCATTTCTCTCATCACTGTCATCCGTCTACTGAAGCATAAATGCCAAAACATTGTCGATATAAAGTGCACTTCCTCAGAAATGGTAAGTCTGGGGGCTTGGCGCTGTAAAAAGTTCTCTTACAGATATAAACATGATTGAAATGTCCTCTCAATTAACTTGATTGTGCAAAGTAGTTCCATTATTATAGATTTTCATTCCCGGTTATAAAAGTCCATGCGTAATCAGTCACATTATTTGTGTGTGTTTTCACAAAAACACAGTTGTAAACTTTCAAATTCTAAAGAGACTTGGCTTTAAGGTCGTCAAAGACTTCTTTAACTGTAGTAAATCAAAAATGAACCTGAGTTATAATGAAAAAACAAGAAATAAATTCTGTGCTACCTTTTAATTCAAAACCAAAAGTTTTTTTCTTCATTTATATTTAGTTGCACCTTTAATTGACTAACTGCATTTACTTGGCTAAACACGTATCACAACATCACTAACACATCCACCTCTTGTATGATTTAGGATCACATTCATTAGTATCAGATATTTATTTACACTCCTGCCAACTTTGTGATCTCATCCATGTTGCCCCAACTATCCAAATCAACCACAGCACACTGCTTTAATATTACAACAGCACCAACACACTGGCTGAGCTCTATGGAGAGAAGACAGGCATGAAGCCATAAATAGAGTAATATAAATACAGCATGCCAGGCACATTTCTAAAATCTTGTTTGTAGGAGCAAAGTACATCGTTATGTGCTGGTATATCAGTGTTTTGAGAGCAGGATTTGGGAAAAATATTAAGTTACTGTCACTTGTTTAGTCACCATGCCCACAGACTAAAACAGTGACAACTGGGGACAATATTATCAAATATTTTTATTCGCTTAATCTTGCAAAAATACAAATAAATGTTAAGTGTTGACACACAATCACCACATCTGTACAGTATAAATAGAAATGTTCGGTATCTCAGTAAGACATTTAAACATGTTGTATGGGCATTTTGGTGCTAAAACCTGAACAAAGCACAGGTGACAAAGCATGTTTTCAATAACTAGTACAACAACCAACCAGACAGCACAGTGAGGGGTTCCTGTGAGACACTGCCACCCAATGTTAGCTCAGAGTATAATAAACCCTGTTGGCTCAAAACGACATTTTGGAGCTCTAAGAAAGACTTACACTGAGCTCATCTGTCATGTATTTGGATTTAATCTCATGGCATCAAAGAGTTTTATAAAACCGAGGACATTATTTTAAGTCATTTGGAGAGCTGGAGGAAAACGACAATCAATAGATATTTTCAGTCAACAGACTTGAACATTATTAGAGCTTTGAGATGGCAGTCAGCAAGGAGCCAGTCAGGACGACACAGGAGGCCAAGAAGAAGATAAAGCAGTTGGTTAACCCCTGAGGGAAAAACAGGTGTTTAATATTAGCATTAAATATGTTCAGTTTCTAAAATGCTGTTTTAGTCTAATGAAATTCTCTAGAAACACTCTGCAGACACACTCTCCTTGTTAAGCTATGGCTGCACACTTACTGAGTACAGCCCGTGTTACAGCCACTGTAATATACAACCATTGACTGAGAAGATCTAGAATACTGAACGTGATCAGTGTTGTGATCCTTACTTTAATCTCTCTAAACACCAAGGATCCCCACAGTGCTGCAACCAGACCGTATCCCTGCAGAGGAGAAACCAAACAACAACAAGCCGTTTATTGAGTACAGACCGGTGATTAAAATCACTCACCTTGAGACTGTGTCTACTTTGTAGAAAATTTGAAGGTTTTCGAATTACACACATCCTAGGCAGACCTATCATCTCAAGGAGCCGAATAAGTAAATCTGAGTAAATCAGTGTGTGAATAGCAGTGTAGCACAGCTGGTTATTTGACCTCAAGGGAGAAGGAGAAGAGGGATAAAAAAGTTGAGGCCATTTGGCTCTCTTTATTTCTGTTATGCTTTACATACACATAAATTCTACAATCACCAATATACTTTAGGCTGGCTGTACTATCTTAACAAGCATAAACAAGCACCCTTTTCTTTAAGCCTATTTTAACAAATGCATTTAATTGGTCCCGTTTCAACATTTCTGACTAATTACAGTTTTTTTGTGGGGATTTAGAATAATGAGACAAACATCTCAATCCTTGACAGGAAGTCTCAACAGCTACTGGCTAAATTGCCATTAAAAGTAGCTCCAGAGAATAACTATTGATGATTTTGATGACACTGTCACTTTTCGTTTACTCCTTAACCAATACTTTTCTCAATAAAAGCTTTTTGTGATTGTGTGACATTTTATTTACGTCACCATCAGGCCAAAAAAATGTAAAGATTGGCATGGCATTACTGAGCAGTCTGAGAAATGAACGTTGCATTCTCGATACACTTTAAGCTCTCCTTTAGTATCATCACCACCCCATGAAAAAAAAAAAAAAAAAAATCACAATCAGAGGCAGACATCAAAATCTCAACAGAAACATCCAATACCACTAGCAACTGCATGGAAAACCTGATTCATTTGTCATGCTGGTGTGTTTATCGGTGGAAGTCTGAGTTCAAGTGGTGGTAAACAGACTGTATTTACTTCCATTACCACTCAACTGTCAGGATTTGATTTACTTACTGCGGTGACAATAGGATAGGTAATGACTGCACTCAGGTAGTTGTTAGCCAGGAACCAGCAGTATGTAGCTAATGCCCACATTAGTCCAGACAAAAGACCTGAGGAGAAAATGCTCGAGTCAAAATAGTGCCAATACACAGCAGAGTTCACAATACAGTTGGGTCCATCAAGTAGGAAAAAAAACTTCAGACAGCTACAGGAGCTAGTAACTGGTTTAAAACAGTTAGAAGCTGCACAGCAAATGAGGACACTGCATGGTGCCATGAAATTAAGGTCCACTGGGAAAGGCCCATCCACCCAGCTGTAAACCAAAGGACAGATCTAAACTCACAAGCCACACTGCATGCTAGGTTTTGGGCCAGAGTGGACATGTTTAGCCCTGGCAGTTCCCCCTGAATCATCACATTCAACCATTCCCCGAGTGGATGTGTTTGCACATGCAGCTTAGCAAAGGAAGCTGCTGCAGTTCCTCTACAACAGCTGATGCTTCCTGCCTTGGTGAGAGTCAAACTGAAGCTATTATTAGACACTCTGGTTGCCCCTAGTGCATGGCAGCTCAGCGGTTCACAGGCGTAATCAGCTGGTGGAAAATAGTGTTACAGCCAGCCCTGAGTTTTTAGAATCTCAGTCTGAGCAGAGCAGTGTTATAGACCAGATGCAAGTTCTGAGGCAGCAGCTTGCAGTTTCTGCACTGATGGCACAGGGTGCACCAGTTTTCATAACTTTAGAAACCTGAGGAGGGGAAGATATCCAGCATTTGACAAGGAAAACAAAGAATTTAGAGAAATGCCAGGAATAAAAATAAACATAATTTAGCATTTTTCTTGTCAGAAAAAAAATATAATAAATTAAAAGCCAGGCTTTTAATTACAGCAACAGCCAAACTCTGTCACAAAATTAACTAAAATAAAAACTATCAAGTCACAGTCAATGCCTACAGGGGGAAATGGCTGAAGGTTGAATCAAGACTTTACTGCCAGTGTCACTAAAAACTGAATGCTATCAGATTGTGGTCGTGCCACAAGCTTGAACAAAACTTGTTATGTGAGACTGTTACCTGGTAGGATGGCTCTGGAGTAAACCCTGGGCCTGTTATTCATAGCAGCACAGTAGATGGCAAAATACACGGTGCTCGCAACAAAAATGCCAGAGCACTGCGCATAAACATAGTCCAGGTCTGTAAGAAGTTGACACAAGAATTGATAGTTTTACATCATTTGTGTTTCTCTGTGGGTTTACAGCAAAAAAAGCTAAGATCAGTTGCACTGCTTTTTTTTTAAGTGGTCGGTCAATATAAATTCACAAAGTTAGAGCTGAAGTGATAAAAAAAAGAAAAAGAAAAGAGCAGTATCATGCTTTATTGTCAAATAATTTCTTGAGCTACCCCACTTGGCGACTTTAGAGAGACACTGAGGAAGCTGGATATTAAATCTAATCCTCTGGAGGGTCCAGTGCTATTTATAGACCAACACTGGACCACATTCATCACACTGAGACAGCCTTTTAATCATTTTTAGATTTTTGTTCCGTCTTTTCTTCAAGTTGGGTATAACAATAATAATAGTAGTTATTGAACACTGAATCCATACCATAGACACTGGCTCCATGGAATATGCTGTCACGACATGATGAATGGCTCTTAATGTAGAGGATGGGTGCAAAGGAGGAACCGTACAGCAGGCCCGACATGACAGCAAGCAGGCAGCCTCTAAGGAAGAGAATGAGTTACAGAACTGCATAACAGAGGATTTTAAAATCTCTATTCACACATTGTTCAGTTTCTAAAGCCAATTTCTGCATTGTTTACAAAAGATGATAAAAATTGATTGTCAAGATCGAATTTGTATTTTACAGTTTGATTGCTTCATTTATGTTGTATTTGAGTGCTTATATTTCCCCCTGCTTTGTGTATTCTATTGCTGCTACTTATTGTATTAGTGAGTTCCTTTAATCTAAATATAAATAGTTTTAGTAAGTCGAAAAATGTCACACTTGCTAAGAGATGGTTATATTTAAATCAAACCAACCAGCAGCTTTAGATTGAATAACTAAAAGGTGTCTGGTGAAAGTCTGGTGCTTAACGTAAAAATATGTAACTTTATTCCATCCTTGAGGAATATAATCAATTTGATCAGAATCAAAGTTTCATTATCTTTGGTTTTAGAATATTTGTGCACACAGCCCACGGACTGCTAATGATCTGAACTCACATGAACCGCCTGGTCTTTGGTCCGATGACGTCTATCCAGAACTCAGAAGAACTTGGTCCATAACTCCCTGAATTTGTTCTCTGCAGAAAGACATATCGTCCTAATATTGAGCCATGTTGTCTTTTACAACAATGACACCAACAGAGTACACGAGACAGAAGAAAGTCATCACAACTTCCTTTGAGAAAAATCAAGAGGCGAGCATCGACTCATTTTACTTGAGAAAATTGGCAAATTTAAATCACTGAAAAGAGGTGAGAAAAATAAACTAGCATCCAATCAATGCGCTCACCCTGTCAATAAGTAATGGAATGGATTCTGAATTTGGATGCAGCTCCACGTCCGTTTTCACAAAGAAAAAGATCAGCCCGCTGGAACACACAGAAAATTCACATCCATTATCCAAAACAAGACAAAGCAAGCAGTTATGACCAAATGTGTTGCTCATGTAACAGCTATTAGGCAACTGCACTGGCAATACTGTGGGAGACTTTACTTCCAGATTCACAGTTTACCTCAACAGACATAACCCAGCTCCACAGTAATTTAATATTGGCCTGGAAACATCCTGAGCAGCAATCCCAAACCAGCCGAATCTGTGAAAGACAGTGACAGTGTTTCTTTTGAATAAATTAGCTAATTAAGAAAAAAATTAACTAAAACAATGCTCATGATACTGGGTGACATCTCTACAACAGGACCAAAAAATTGACTTCACGCTCTTAATGTCCCAGAATAACCTTTTCAAAGTTCCAGTTAATTTAAAACTCGCCAAAAGAAAGACTTTATTTTTCCATTCTGGGTGGAAGACCATACATTACTCTGACTCACCTTGAAGTGGCCCAGCCCATCAACAAGCTAGAGGATCCCCAAATTAAAATCCCAAGGCCGAGGCCAATCGCTTTGATAACTGGAACAACTGTTAAATTTCCTGTGGATGACACGAATGGACAGTTAAGCAACATTCATATCGTGACAGTGTAAACTTCCCATGCACTTTTACCCTCCCGATGGAGTGATGACTCACAGTATGACGACCTACACTAGAGACAGCAGTGACATGCAATGCACAATGTTTTGGGTATTTCAAACTGGGGAAATGTTACATGTTTTAACATTAAGCACAAATTTGCCTCATGATTAGCACCCCTGTGTATTAAGAGTTTTCTGATCAGGCGCCAGTGAGCTCAAGATATCCACAGTATTACAGGTTTTAAGGCAACAGAGGAGAAATAGACACTTGGTTTTTTCCAGTTACATACACTAAAGACTGTAGAGCCTGCTTTTCTTTCACAGGATGAGGTTGCTGATGGTTGAAATGTTGCCTTATTAAACATTTGGGAGCTAATTGCATTATCCTTTGTGTTTTCTCACAATGACACAATCTACTCACAGATGGAGAAAATGAGCATAAAGTGTGAAAAAGCAGAACAAGTCATTTACGCAGACAGCAGCACATGAAGTGCGCTCCGTCGCAGCAGTAAATAGTATGAAATTGGGACAGACTGTCAGTGTCCTCAAAGTTGGTCGTCTCATCTCTCACAGAAGTGTACCAACATCATCACTTTAAGGCGGACTGCAGCAGATGGGCTCTTTATGTTGGATGCTTTAAGTCCATCTGCTGCTGCCCAATGTCCAGCTGGACACTTGAAGGAGAGATCCTGTGGGATCAAGCGGCACTCAGCCACACCAACCGCATAAAGAATGATTAGAGCTTGAGATTTTGCTTTGATGGTACAATACCTGTTGCCCAGATCACACCACCAAGCATCGCAATCGGGTGGAATTTGGGCGACTGCAGCATCAAGTCTCCAACCATAGATACGACCCATATGGATGCACAGTTTACCCACTGAAAAAACATCCCTGTCAACAGAGCACAGGCAAATTCTTATGTAGGCCATCAAGGTTTTAATAGCATATAACGATTTTCCCTCTAGAAAATTCTTAAAAATATATTTAAATCTAATTTCTTGAGTAAAATATTCAATGATATTAAGTCTTTGGAAAGCTGTGTGCTTACCGTCTCCTGTTTCTATCCTCTTGACAGGAACAAAATTGCTGCCATACAACAACACAGCAACTACATTTGCAGCAATTCCATAGGCAAAATGAGTCATATTAGTTGAGTTAAAGGTGAAATCAAATGCTTCCAGTTTTCCAATTGCAGCATTTTCTCCACCTCTGGTACCTGGAGGAATTTTAAAGCAGAAAAGACATCAGACAACAACACACACAGCCCTCACATTCATCCATTAATTCATCCATTCACAGTCCAATTATAGTTTACCTACCCTGTTCAGTGCTGTGACAGCTCACCATCAATAATGCAGCAAAAAATAAAAGCAAAGGCGGGTATTTCTGTTGAAGCATGTTGAAACTAAATACTAAAAACTAAATACGTTTTTTTTTTTTTTGGTATTTTTGCTGTGATGGAGCCAGGCCACAGTGTTGCAACACGCTGATGCCGTGTGTGTGTGTGTGTCCGTCGTGGGGAAGACAGAGTCAGCCAGGTGCTGCCAATTATCTAATTACTCAGTCTGACACAGACGGCTGCAGAGGACACATGACAAAGAACATGACGGCTGCCTCCGTCTCTGTCAGGGCAGGAATCATCATAAAGTGACCTCATGAGTGTTTTTATTATCACTGAGTCAAATGAAGCTATAGGAAAACAAATGATTCATTAATCGATTATTTGTTTTATTATCAGGTCTTGGTGGGCCACTTCATCACTGTTTACAGGCTGTAGTTTTACGCTCATATTTGTAGCCTGCAGTGAAACAGCAAAAGTGCAGAATTAGTGCAAAAATGAACATAAATAAATATAAAGATAAGCCTCTCTGTCACGAAGCAGGGCTCACTTTTAAACGGGGTACAGGTCACCATAGTAACCTATGCCCGCTCCGGAGCAGGTTAACTTTAGAGGATCTGACAAAAACCTTTCAACAATCTGATCATTGATCAACCAGATAAGTGGAAAACTGAGTCATCATTCCCGCAGGAAGCTGACAGAAGACCCTGACAGAACTCATAATAAAATGAAAAATAATAAAGACCAATAGATAGTAATAGAATAATTTTCCAGTTCCAGGATTTCCATCTGTCACTGTTTTTAAAACAGAGCCTCTAACAAACGGAGGGCCACAGGATAGCTGCTTACTGACGCTTATAGAGGATTCCTGATAGTGTCTGAGGTGCCTTTACACTCTCATTCCATCCGCAGCTCAGAATAACACGAGGAGACATTGTGACGATAACTGGAAATAAAAACCAAAGCGGTTTGTCTTTTATTAGAAAAATAATCCAGACGCTGTGAAATGTGTGATTATAAATGCAGCGTTTTAGACAGATAGACTTCATCTCTCCTCTCCGCAGAAAAACTGTCTGACATTAGCCTACTTAAGTTAAGTTCCTCTCTCTCTCTCTCTCTCTCACACACACACACACACACACACACACACACACACACACACACACACACACACACACACACACACAAAATGGTCCCTCTACACTAAAGAACCAGCATTTATTTGCAGTAGATATCTATAGGCTAGCCTTAACTCAGCATTTGGGAATTGTTTCTACTACTTCTACAGCTTCTCTTGGGATCATATTGTCCACGTGTCGCTTTCTCCTAGTATCACTGTGTCATCTCATTTCATATTAGCCCACTTCTACTTAACAACTCCACCTCTTCCGCGCTTGTGCCCGGACAACCCTGGGTTTACTAAGGTGAACAAAAGACCAGACATCAGTCTTCATAGGACACAACACAATAGTTCTATATTTAAACCTACTCAGGTCAGGAAATCCTGTAGAATGAGCTGCTGCTCTCTACTACAAGAGGAAATATTTGTTTCCTGATGTTAACTGTTTCCCTTTTCACTATTTCAATCTATTCTATTCTATTCTATTCTATATGATTACCCCGGACTCACACAATTCAGAATTAGGGTAATGGACCAGCAGATGTCGCCTAAAACGCACGGATGTATAAGATGAACATATTTTTAGGTCTTCACTGTAAAGAATGTGTAACTTCTCACCCTCACCTCTAACCCCTGGATTTAAATTTAATGAAATAATAAAAAAGTCCACACTGTCCGTATAGTTTCATATGTGTTGACCACTAATTCTTAATAAATTTTCGCACCAATGGCAAATATATCACTCATGATCTTATATTTCTAGAAGAGCTTATAGTGTGATAAAAGTAATGCGCTATCCAAAACATTTGTAAGACTGTTTTAGTTTGTTTGTTTGTTTGTTTGTTTCCAAGCAGTGTAAACGGAAATAATACATTTTCAATAAATTCCAGTGACACCATGCAGGCTGATGTGAGCAACAAGTGAGCTGGATTATACAACACACCCATAAGGTGTCCCATAAGTGCTTATGCTTATGCATAAATGTATATTTTATCATAGATCCAGTTTGTATCTGAAAAACAAAACAAGAAACCTGAAGTTGCTTCATGTTTGTGTTGGAGGGTGGTTTCCCAGCGCCTCCATCCACTGCGTACTTGTCTGTATGTGGCCACAAATCCTCCCTTCCAAAAATGACTTTCGGAAGTTGTGCGCTCCTCCCTGCTTTGAGTTTGACGCAAAAAAAGACACTCAACCATGGTAATAACATAAGTTCTAATGGGGAAGTATCGCTTTCACGGGCTGTGCTTCCCTTTTTTAAGACTGACGAGCAGCTTTCGGAGGTGCCCTCTTTCAAAAAGGAGTTTGTTAATTGCGACCGTATGTGTAGTCTATTTGCTTTTGGTGGTTTTACATGTTGGATACTCGCAGCAGCACTGGGACAGAAGGACTGATAAGGACAAGTACCGACACACCCGTGGATTGTATAATTTGGAGCCTAATGGTGTCCATCCAGACTCAGCGGATTTGCAGACCGGTGCCAGCTTTGTGGTACCGACCCGGTCCAACGTGGTCTACATAACGCTCAAGTTTAAGCGCTTGAAACCTGCAAACATCAGGGGCACAATCAGACCAAAACTGAGGAGAAAAGTGAGAAGGAATAAAACGGCCAATTCAGCTTTTACACAGAACAAACTTGGCTCTTTGGAGCGGGACGCGGGCCAAATTAAGCCCAACTTTGAACCCAAGACTTCCTGGAGAGAAAGCAGGGATGTTGATTATAAATCTTTAGATATAATCCCGAAATCTCATAAAGGCGAAACTGCAGACTCTCACATCAGTTCTATCAGAATTTACAGCCAAAGGGCACCGCCATGGTTCAGCCCACAGGACGTGAAAGCCATGCGCTTTCTTGCCGATGCCAAAGTTTTGCGCATCAGAGAAGTTTCTCACGGAGACTCTCCATCACTTCTGATATTTGAGGGCGAGACGAGGGTTTCACCGACCAACCAAAACCACACAACACCGAACAATGTGTGCGCAGGGCAGTGTGGGGTCATACACAGTCCCGTGGACACTACTGAGGTCTTTGCTTTCCACTTGGACAGGGTGCTGGGGCTGAACAGGACATTAGCAGCTGTCAGTAGAAGATTCAGACTTTTCCACGGTAGGTCACCACTCACCCGAACAGTGAGTCTGATTATCTGACCCAAGCTGCATTAAAGTTCGGGTGCTTTTAAAACCAAGTTGGATCATTACAGAGTGTATTTCACTACAAATACGGAGTCATTATAACAAACACTGAGCACAACTGTGTGCCAGCGAGGAACCGAGAAAAGGAGGGTGTGGGGTTGGAAGAGAGAGAGAGGGTTTGGGAGGGGGGGAAGGTTCCGTCTGAGGAAGATAAATGACATTCTCTAACCTGATTGGACGGTTTCCTCAGTCTGAGTAGAACTCATTTTTATTTGCCAAGGATCCAAATAACAAAACACATTGTATTAACATCACAATAGTGTAATCAGTGCTACTGAAAACATGGATACTATCCTGATTAGGTGAATCTGTTTACCTTTGTCACAGATCAGGTGGTTTTGGAGGTAAATACTCCAGCACAAGAAGTGACTTGGTGATTATCTGTAACCTACAAACTAATCACACAGTGCAAACTTCTTTTTAATGGATGACTTAAATGTCATTTCAAGTGAATGTGGAACTCTGAAGTTATGGTCTGGTGGTGGGAGAGATGGGCACTGATAATCCAACAACCCTGTACTCTTGAGCTATACATCGCACATTGTTCTAGATAAAGGATTGTCAGTAGTCTGCAGTCACAACCATGAGTCAGCATATGTTCCTAGGAGAACAGTCTGAGACCAGGCCTGTCCTGTCAAGGCCAAAACTGGCAAACAAGTGCTCTCTAAGAGAGGGTCTTCGTTTGCATATCTGACCTGTTCAAGGTTGTGGGAGCACAGGAACTTCTTTTTTTCTCAGGAGAATTGTCTGGAGGCCTGATTGGATTACAAAAGCCATAAGTGTATTAAAAGGCATTATGATTCGCAGGGAAGTAAATGAAGGACATTCAAATTTATTAATTCAAATTTATAGTCTTCAAAAACTTTGAGAATGGCACCACACTCTAGCATGAGCTCTTTCAAGGTGACTGAGAGCCTTCGCCTACTTCCTTATACCACCGTTATTCCATGTATGTACATCTATGTCTGTTTTTAGTCCTCAAAGCATAAAAAAGCTTTTTCCACTCTGCCTCAAGATAGCACACCGTCATGTGTCTGCGAGTTTGATTTGTTGATGTTGTTGCTTTGATTTGATATGAAGACTGTGTAAAATTAAATATTTATCGACATACTGAGATGTAGTAGTCCAGTTCTCTGTGCTCTTAGGTGCCTCGGCTCATTCCACCATGTTTCAGAGAAAACACTGCAATAACAACATTTGCTGATTTGTTTGATAAATTGCAAAATCAGAAATAAACACATCACTCCATTACCAGCTCTGACCCTCACTGAGGATAGGGAGTTGTTGTAGCAAGAAACACTCGGATAAGCATTTGTAATTCTCTGACACTGTGGGAAACAAAAAAATCCCTCCATCTCCGTGCTGATTTACACAAGGTAGACACTGTGCAGCCTCCAGTCCTGTGTTATGAAAAAATACCAATGAGGTCACTACTGATGAAGTGCGTGCATTGCTCAGTAAGCTTTTCCTGGATAAAAATAGGTTAAAAACTGCATGAGACTGAACAGTTGTTCCAACCTGACCATGTAAATCCCTCTGTCCTTCCTCTTTAGATGGTCAGCCCTGTCCAGTGGTGTCATGGGATGCATCGCTGTACCCAGAAGGCCTTGCTGCAGGCTGGGCCACTGTGAGGTTAACATGGGGGGACTACCAGAGCTCCCTGAAACAAAGGTGTTGGCATAAAAACATCAGCCCAAAGCCCGACTCCGGCTGCTCCACTATTCATCACTACGAGTGGAGCAAGCTGGCTCTGTTTGACTTCTTGTTACAGGTAACAAAGGCTGTTACTTACTATGACAATGACTAACACTGCGATTTGATCAATTCCACATTTCTCTGAATGCAGACACATACATCTGCAGCTTCTCCGTTCTTGGGTATTTGATTTTGCACGGTTAAAACCTTCCCAGACTTCTTTAAATTCCAAAAATGCCTCATAGATTACTTTTGCAAACCCCTTTTTGTCTGACATCAGCATTATTCTCACAACAGCTGTTATTGCTGAAAAAAACAGGTTAAATATCCTCAGAGGTTTTGTCCTTTGGCTGGAAAAAGGCCTTGTTTCCTGTGTGGGATGCCTCACTGGATCACATTTTGGCATTGAGGACACGTCCCCTGAGAACTCTTTAATTCATTCCCTGATCATGAAGCAGCACAGACTGTAGAGTCAAGTCCTGTTAGTTCTTTATTTCAAGTTCCTTATAAAGAAATTAATGAATAAATAACATGAAATTCCTATTGTGCAGTTTTGAGAAACGGATTCCAAAGCGCACATGAATCATCTCATCAAAGAGAGAAGTGAATTGAATATAGTGAAGTTATTACACCAGTTTATCTGGTACTGAATCACAGACAAATCATTTCTATTCATATCATAGATATTTGCTTGTCCTGAATTTACCCTCAAGTGAGAACAACAATCACTGGGCCAAAGTCAAATTTTGAAACTGTACATTTTTATTAGCTGAGATGAATAAATATTGAAGTCCATGACAATGGGGGTTTATAGGGGTTAGAGGTTCTTTTTTGGTTTTTTGAAGGTATTAGGACTTACAGAGGGGTATGCTTAAGGGATTGCTGGCTTGATTCACAGGTATCCTGGAGGTATGTCTTGCCCCTATTTGTTAGCACCACCTAAAACCACCACCAATCCAGTGTTTTAGCATATTGAGAAAGAAATGGATGAGAGCCATAGTTGGGATTTGGAGTTGCCATTCCTTGTGGAGGAGGCAGGAGTTATTTGAGAGGAGGTGCTGCCTGACAGCGTAAAGAAAGTCCCCTGTGCAATCATGTCAATCAGCAGTCCGATCTATTGCAGAATAAACATCCTCAGGGAAATAAAAAAAAAAAACATTCGGTTGTCAGGGTTACCAAACAGCTCAAACAAGAGAAAACATCAACTACAAAAATGCTCTGAAGAAATGTGACCTTTCTTTTTCAGATTCACAACCGTCTGGACCAGAGCTGCTGTGGGTTCAGGCCCCGGCAGGAAGACGCTTGTGTGGAACTCGGCCTCCATGCCGAATGTGGGAGCCAGGACCACATACAACTGGCAAACATCATCCACAGGGGTCACGACCCCAGACACCTGGTCTTCACCAACAACAAGGGGTTCTTCGACCGCAATGAGGACAACTTGGACTTCAGGCTGCTGGAGGGAATCAAGGAGTGAGTTTGGATCACAACACTGAAGGCTGAAAAAAAAACCATTATGTGATCGATACTGATGATTTCAGTGTGTCAGATACAGTGTTATTCAACTCTCAAAATGTTTGTAGACTAAGAATATAATGAATGAGTTGTCAGGACCACCACAGGATCATTTATTAATAATAATGTTTTGGCGTAACAACTGTCCACAGCAAGGAGGGAGCATAAATGACTGGTGGGTTGTTTTCAGATGTTATTTTCCAAAGTTTCAGCTTGTCTTTCCCTCCTCTGCAACACGGTTGAAAGCAAAGCTGAAAAAGCGGATTTGAATTTGTATTGAATCTCTGCCAGGCCTGTTCAGAAACTCAGGATTTAAAGATTTGCACACAATAATCTGCAACCATAAGTACAAAGCAGCTATTAGAGATTATAAGAATGTCATTTTTTAATTTTTCAAATCCCATTTTGGACTTTTTAAACCACAGTTTAAACACTTACTTTAAAACCTTCTGTTACAAACATTTTAAGAAATATTTAGCTCCAGTTCAACAAAGTTTGGATAAATCTGACGGGCAAGCGTTGCACCCTGACAATGTGTTATTTCTGTTTGTTCCCCACTGATCTGTGTGGATATGTAATTTCAAACCACGCTGCAGAGACATTGCTTTCATTTCATCCATCTTTTGATCAATAAATCAGTGGCGACAGAAGAGAAGCTGTGGTTTGGCACGGACGCTTGTATCTCCTCCAAACATAGATCCCTGTGATCCTCATCAAAAATGCAGCTTCTATTCTGGTATTCCAATCAGATAAAAAGGCAACCTGAGTCTAAATTTAGATGCTATCAGATGACATTAGAGATCACAGGGCGTCATTAATACCTGATCTTTTTTTTTGATCTTACGTTGGATTCTTTGTAGGTTTGAGAGGGTTTTATCTCTGACTATTATCAAAGCTAATTAAACTGAGATTTGACTTTTTGCCCAGGCACGTTCCAAATAGATGTGTACGTCATACAGTTAATCATCACAGTTAATTGGAAAGGTTGAGCTTATAATACAGTGAATACAGTTTCTTCATGGCTCTTCTCCAGTTGTCCTCAAAGTCCACATGATCACGCATCAGGCATTAATATCGTCCATTTCAAACTCTGTCAGACAAGCCACAAAACAGCATCTCTGAGTCAAAGCAATAAAAAACACTTTTAGTTTTCTTCATTTATAACCATGCACCAGCCATACTTCAACACACATTGCTTCAACCCACTTAGATTTGTTTTGTTCTAGATTAAATTACGTCACTCGCCGTCACTCACACTTC
Source organism: Seriola lalandi dorsalis (assembly GCF_002814215.2). NCBI lineage: Eukaryota > Metazoa > Chordata > Actinopteri > Carangiformes > Carangidae > Seriola > Seriola lalandi. The sequence goes on along the minus strand of NW_019525660.1, from coordinate 1,504,359 downwards.
AGAGAAAACAACAAGGACCAACTCCAAACCCGACGGCTGCAGCCAGCTGCTGCACGGCTTCACAGGATGTAGCCTACTCGTCTCATTTATTAAACCGTGCCGATATTTCATTCGCTTGAGCGGAGCTTTTACCCACTCGAAAGCTGTTAAAAGGTTGTAATTCTCCGCCTGTACTGATGAGAAACCTTTCATTTCACTCAAGCTGAAGTTTTAACAGGGGAAACCAAAAGTGTAATTGCAGCTGTGTAAAGAGCCACTGTTTTTCTGATTTCAAGTTGGCTAACTGGTGGAGAGTAACTAAGTACATTTATTCCAGTATGTTTGAGTTGCTTGTAGTTTGGAGTGTTTTCTTCTTATGCTACTTTATACTTCTTCACTTCCAACCATTCTGGCTTGTGGCCTCTTACAAAAGAGTAATGTCTAGTCAAGGCCCACAGGTCAAATTATCCAATATTTCATAAAAAAGTATAAATTGCAGAAAAAAAAAGCCATGTTACAGTACCTTTTTTCAGATTGTAACAACAATCATTGAATATTTTGTGATTTATTTAAGTTTGATATTTGTTTCCACTACAAACTTTATTGAGACCAGCTCCTACCTTGAATCCTTCATGGAGATGTGTTTAGTTTGCTGAATAGTTGGAGGCTACAACAGGGATAAAATGTTTACTGTAGTTTGAAGATAGAAAGTTATCTCCGACTATCACCTTCTTGTTCTTTCATGATGTTGTTGTTATTGTTTTTTGTGCTTTTGTCTCTGAGGTTACAGTTACCTTCTCAGTATTGCAGAGTTTACAAAGAAACAGCCGAGATAAACTTGCAGCAAAGACAAATTTGATATAAATTTCATATTTCGCTGCCTCTATTTTTGGCAAGTTTCATTTTGCTGGAGTTACACCACCTCTAAAAAAAAAAAAAAGGACAATATACCTTCATCCAGTGACAGCCAATCAGATTACTTCTGCTCCCAGCCAAGGACACCTCTGCTTCTCAGATGTGTCTGTAACTAAAACTTCAGTTCACTCTCTCTCACCTCTGTGTCTTCCCAGGCTTCCAGAGCAGGCGGTATCAGTGCTGAGGAGCAGCAGGCTGAGGGAGAAACTCCTCCAGTCTCTGTTCCTGGACCAGACGTACTGGGAGAGCCAGGGCGGGCGACAGGGCATCGACAAGCTGATCGATGTGATCGAGAGGCGGGCGAAGGTCCTCCTCACCTACATCAACGCCCATGGGATCAAAGTCATCACAATGAATGTGTGAGGAGGCTTACACCAATCAAGAGTGAAATTACTTAGACACAGACATAGTAAATTAACAGTCTGATCCCTGTGACTTTAGTATGTCCTTTTACAAGACACTGGAGCTTTGTCCACTTACGTTTTCTAAGGTGATCTGGATAAAAACATCAGCTAATGAGAAAAAATGTTACATATAATGTAAGTTATGCAAATTGTTTAATATTGTTCTGTATCACAAGAGTGTGAGAGCACATGCTGTCAAGTACAAGTGACCCTAATCCTCAGGAAAAATGAAACAGGATTCATTAATTTATATATTTAAAAAAATAATACTAATGAAGGATTATTATAAAGTTGCCTCTGTAATAGCAAACCATTTAAGTAATGACTGGGTAAGGAAACATCTATAAACCCGTGGTACACTGAGAGATTTTTTTTAATTTGACTAATTTTGATATTTACAGAGAGCCTAACTTTTACTTAAGGAAACTAATTAGGTTTACTTTCTTCTTTCGAGTCTTTATTTCTTTCTCTCCCAGAGGCCAATGTGCTTTTGTCATTATGTAAATACATGCTGCAGTTATAACTCCTTTATCCTTCCGAGGCCTTCCAGTGCGTGTAATTTGCATTGTGTATGATGGGAATGCACTACATGATAAGTTATTTTCTCCTCCGCTCCTCCAGTGGGTGGCAAGTATTAAGATGTCAGTAAAGCGTCTTTGTATTAAGAAGCCACAGCCTGGATCCACTCGGCTTGACTGGCATCGCGCATTATTACACTGAAAAAAGATTTCGATTTTAATTAGTTATTTAATCTCGTATATCTTGTGTACAGTCTTAAAAAATGTCCTTTTGCCTTTTAAACAAAACCATTAAGATGCTTTACTTGTTTTCAGTGTATCCTCGCCTGTGTAATTTCATGCTTTTAAGATTCAGTACATCACTCTCTGTATTATCATCAACATTGCATATTATGAAACATGTTTGGAAAGAACAGGCACTGGCAGTGACTGTACATTATAAACTGAAGATCTTTCAGTATGAGGAGTCAGACGGTGCTGTTCTCTTTTACATGCACCCTTTATTTCAGTTGGACTACAAAAACTCCTTCTGTCATAACCATTTTCATTGTATTTATTTATTTTTTGTACTTTCTTTTCTAATTATTGAAGACGTTTGAGCATCAGATGGTCAATAAAGGCAATTATTTGTAAAACATTTGGGCTTGATAATGATCTTTAGCGTTGCATTTTAACTTGGCTTTATTGAACTTTGGCTTGAAACGTGACAACATGTGATTTCAGGTAATTTGTCAGTCACGCAATTTCATTCACATTAACTTTATTGTGTTTATGTAAAAGTTTGACACTCATTCTATGTGTATGTGTGTTTTAAATGTGCATTATTTATTCTTAACTAACAAGGTATATACAGTCTATAGCAAAGACATTTTTTCCTCATGTCTACCTACATACAGCTCGATCAGGAATAGTCTGTGAAATCCGAGCTACAGCCCGGTGTCTGACTTTCATGCTGTGCTTTGGGCTCTCAGAGTTGGAGTCGACGGGGCTTTGAGGGTTATTTTGTCGTGTCCATGCCGGGCATTCACTCGGCTGTTGTCTTAACCCCTCTGCACCCGCATTAGTGCGTCAGTGGGGTCCATGTGTGTGTGTTTGTGTTAGCAAAACCTCTCTAGTTCCCAGAGTGCTCAGCAGCGGAACTTACTTTCTTTACAAGCATGTGTGTTTGCATGTTCTCACACAGTGACATACACACAGACAAAAGGTGACTTTTGACCAATACATGTATGTAACAATATATGTAAAGACGCACACAGACACACAGGCAAGCGTAAGAGCCTGGACCTTCCCCACGTCCCCACATTCAGACCCACTCAGTGTAATTAGACTACAGTAAAAACAGTGTGTGCGGTTCTACAGGTCAAGTGCCACACTCCAAATTGACAAACAAGACTTGACAAGTAGCTATTTAGTCAGTCAACTCAGACACAACCTGCCAAGCATTAGCTTTTCACACATGAAAAATATTATTCTGCCACATTTCAGATAATGAAGTTAAAAGTCCTCTCTTCAAGTGAGCAAAAGTCTGCAGCTGTATTTATTATTAGCACAAAACAGCACTGCCCTGCACGTACTGAGAAAAAATACCAATTCCAAAGACATTTTCCTATTGTTGCATTAAAGTTGAAATCCAAATTAAAATCTATGAAATCTCTTCCAGTCTTATTTGGGGAGAGGCAACTGGCTTGGAGTTCAAACTCCTGCAAAGACAGCAGAGCAGCAAGGGTTGCACTTTTGGCCTCCTGTAGAGTGATATTGTGTATTAACAGCTATCTGGGGAGCTGAATGAAAACGTCTTGAACGACCAAGTAAAACTCTTTGCTATTTTGTTATTTGCTAAGGGGGTGAAATAAGACACTTAGATAAGAAGTATAACACTAAAAATAATGTTACACTGCTACAATTATGATGGTGGTTTGAACAGACTTTTGGTATTGGTGGCCAGAAAGGTCGCAGGGACAAGCACAGAAACAGTTCTTCATGTCAAAAGCCCCGCCCCTGGATAGGTTAAACTCAGTATGTCAGGTATGAGCTTATTATGTTATACTGTATGTTTATACCAGACATTAAAAACGAATAACTTTATCTGTTGGATAGAGTCAGTAGGATTTTGACATTCAAGCTTTTACACTCTGAGGAACAGCACTTAGAGTTAAATGATATAAATATGTCACTGGAGCCAGCAGCTGCTTAGCTTAGCTTAGCATAAAGATTGGAAACAGGGGGAAACACTTAGCCTGGCTCTGTCCAAGGGTAACAAAATCCTCATACTAGCACCCCTAAAGCTCACTAATTAACACGTCATATCTTCTTTATTCAATATGTACAACACCGCTTTATGGGGGATTATGTGTTGGACTCTTTCTTGGCTGGGACCAGTCTCCAGGCAACCAGCAGAGACTCCAGGAAGTTACTGGCCTTATAGGACCAAAGCAGCGATATAACAACTTTCCTATGCTCATTATCATAGCCATATTTGAACAATACTTACATTACCATGGATTTATCCAACTGACACCATTCATTGTTGTGGGTTAAGGCCAATTTAGCAAAACACAGAATCAGTATTTGATCCTAAACAAACACATTAATTAGTTAAATCTATAATGAAAGTTTAATGAGGAAGAAATACTTAATACTTAAAGTCTCTGTGCCTTAAAGGAAAATGCAGTGTTTGCAAATTATATCACCTCAGGCAGGTTGTTCAAATTTAAAACATTAGAGGAGCAACAGGCTTTGTACTTCAATTTTCACATTTCATTTAGCAGCTTTTGGCTTGAGCACAGAGGAAGTCTGTGCTTTTGATAAGCTGCTAAATGGGATTATTTTTGCAAAAGTTTTCAAATAACTTCACAAGGGTGTAGCCTCAGGGATGGTTTGTGAAATGTATACAATTACTCTCTATGACTCTTTCTTATTTTACATGACAGGCCTGACGAGTTCACTCTTGTTTGCACAGATAATGAGCCTTTTTCTCTGTTCTTCCTACTCTCCATCTTCTTATTTTGCTCCCTCTTCACCTTGTCTTCTTATTCTTAGTCAGATTTAAAGCTGTTGAGCTTCATCTTTTTTTCCGAGGGGTATGGGAAATTAGAAGATTCTGTCTTTGAGGCAGTTTATGAGAATAATTCAGGACAGTTTGTCTCAGCTGTGCACAGCTGGCTGTCGCCTGGTCAGACTCCAAACAGAGGAGTTCTTTATTCTCATGACCTCAGCTCAGCCCCAATAATCACTCTGGTTTACCATGATGTCACTTTTCCCATTTCCTGCTGCAAAGTTTGCCACTCACCCACATCGAAACAGAAAAAAAAAAAATTTGCCCACAAGCAATATTGGTTAGAGTAACTTATTAATTCTGACATTTATTCATTTACTTCTGAATTGGTTTTCTCTCAATTAACCGTTCCATTTGTAGCTGCACAAAGAACTTCACACATAAGCAGTATCTTGTAATATTTTGCAAATTTCACACAGGCAGGACACAATACAGATGGTGCATAGCATTTTCAGGTAGTTTTGTCACTGCTGTTCCCATATTAGGAAACACACCTTTGCTTCCTTGCGAGGAGTTAAATGATAAGAGTGATACCCTTTATTTGTACGCTGAATATTTTGTTATAGCCAGGAGCAAGTAATCTTAGCTTAGCATAAAGGCTGGAGACAAGTTGAAACAACAAACTATGCTCTACTAACAAAATGTCTAACTATTTCTTCAAGATTTGTCACTTCCTCTCAAAAGTACACACAACCAACACAAGTTATCTATTTATTTATTTTTTAAAAAGTACATCTATTGGTTATCAGTTCGGGGTAGTCTGACTTTTTCTCAGTTGTAGTTACAATTTTCTGATGAGTAATGTTTTCTTTTTTACCCCAAGCAGCTTTCATATTTCTTCTAAGCTTACAGGTCATACTGTTTTCTTAAAAGGCTTTAACAACTCTGTTACAACTTCAATGTAGAACAACACATTTCCTTTCACTGCCAAGAGTCTCCTGGAGTGTTTCAACAACACAGCACGTGTGTGGGGTCACTGGCGGATTACATGGAAGGATAACAACAAAAAAACCCAAAATGACGCCTTTTTGTCTCCTTGAGCACAAAAGCCACCAGACACAACAAAATGGCCTGCCATGCTGCCTCAAACACTGCTGCAGGAAGCTCTCTTCATGCTGATAAGGACTTTACAGGAGAAATTGAAAGAATGTCAACATGTGTCAGATAAAGTCATGTCAAAGCTTGCTTGTTTCACTAAAAGGCCACATAATTCAGAGCTTGAAGATTTATGGAATCAGAGCACACGGTGAATAAGAGTCTTTTTTTTTTTACATCTTTAGCTGCGTGTAGAAACATCTCTTGCAGGCTTTGGCGTGCTTCCAGGATCTTTTAACCTCACCTTGTGAAAAAAAGCAAAGTCTGAGGCTGGATTTAACTCAGCTGTCCTGACTGAAAATATCTCATCTACAAATCTTACCTCTCACCCCTTGCGTGTGTCATCACCCACCTCCTCTAATAAATCTGATCTCTGTATCATCTCTGAAATATACTTCCTTCAAAAGTGTTGTTTCTGGTTTTCATTCATTTTTAACGCATGTTTCTGCTTGAGGGCATAGTGATTGTTTGTTTCACCTAAACCATATAAGCTTCGACCTGTGCTATAGCTACAGTTTTAATGCTGTAGTAATGCTGATTTTAGAAAAATTTTAAGCTTATTCACCTAGGGCAGGTATTGTGTTTCTTTTTTACGTGATAAATGCACAAGTAAGTGAATAATACCTCCAAAGGTTCACTTAAAGCCATACCTGCAGCTCAGACTGAGAGGAGGTCTGTTCAAGCAGAAGGCTCTATGTCAGGTAAGAATGCGGCCAAATGAAATAGCCTGAGGCAGCGTACGGACACTAAGTACGAGTTATCTTTCAAATACGATTTAATGAAAGCGGTGGGTCAAGAAACAACTTGACCTTAAAGCTGAAATAATAACAAACTCAGATTCCGGTTGATCGTTTTGATTTTAAAATTCTTGTGGGGTGAGATACTGTATACAGTATTTGAAGAGGTGAGAGTAAATAGCTTTGGGCTCATCTGTGATGGACAAAGAGGAAGGCGTGAGCAGTCTCAATTAGTGCAATGATGTGCATCTCTGATCACATCTATGATTGGATTATAGGGAAGACAAGCGCAGCGCAGAGGCTCCTGCCAGCTGCATGGATAAATTATTCCCCCGTGGCATGTACCCAGCCCTAAGCTCACTGTTTCCCACTTACTTTTCAATCTTCTCATTCTAGGGGAGGCCTGCAGGTCAGGGGCATGGTCAGTGGCAGAACATTTCCCCTGGAGCTGGTTCAGATTCACTGTATTGCTTTGAGCAGGACAGCTAAAGTGAGGAGGGATCGATCCAGGTGTCCGGAACATGGCAGCCTCTCCAACCACATGTCTGATCTGCTTTTGTTTTGTATCTGTAGAGTTTTAGAGGAATAATTTCCCTGGTAGAATCTGATGATGATAATGGCTGACCCAAAGAGAAGCAAGGTTTTTTACTGCACCAAGACCTCAACACAGTCAATTCAGCTGCAGCTGAGATAAAAGCAGTTTTGTGCAACAACAAACTTCACCTCCAAAAAGTCTTGATCTTCACCTACACACTATATTGCATGTTGGCTTTGATACATGAATCCACTGAACGCTTAATGTAGACTTTGATTTACGCCTTAAATGTTAACTGCAACAACATATAGTATGTCTCTGCAACAAGTGTACTAAATCCCACTCTTTGTACAACTTTATTGAGCAACATGCACAATATAATTGAAATAATAAAAAGGGCTTAAAACTAGATTTTAACCCTAGGGTGAAATCCCTCTACAGGACTGCTTTAGTGGCTCAGTTCAAATAGTAATATATTAAATTGCCTCAAACTAACTGACACACAATGAACCTGGAGCTTTCAGGGTCCCTCTCTGGGGCTCCAGGGCAGCGGCCCACTTTGTCTGCTCGCTAACCCTTGAAGACCTGAAGGACAGAAAGTAAAACTGATCAATATATAAAGGACTTGTTGAATGAAGTCAAGCATCAGACACTAATATTTGACTAAAATTAACTGAAAGTAAAAGTAAAATGAAAAGAACCAATAAAAAATTTGAACCACTCATACACACTTGAAGCGTAACCAGAGCAGCTATGATGTGAGATTGAAGGGGTGAGTGCACATAATAAAAACTGGGGTAAGGCATCTCTGTGGACCGGCATCTCAAACATCTGCTCCCAGATATATATGGGGCAATCAAACAGTTGTGGGCTGAATATGTCACATTCTATATTTAGAGATCTTGTGATGAGAGAGGTGTGGCATGCAGAGCACGCAGCAGACCCTGAACGTCTGAGACCACTGAGGATGATTACTCATATGATTCCAGACATTAGCTGCCAATGAATCACATGATGGGAAAACTGTTTTAATAGCTTCAGATCTGATTATATCTCCTTAAGGAGTCACTTGTTGAGTATTACAAACTGTTTTTTTCTGCTGCACAGTAAAAGGCTGTGTGTATCACAGCGTGGTGACTGAAACTTTTTTTTCCTTGCAGTTGGGAGCTCTGCTCTACTTGGCAGCATTTCATGAGCATGTGATGTCCAATTCTCTAAAATATCTGCAACTGGCAGACAAAGCCTTAATTTCAAACCAAAATAACAGGTCACAAGAGTCTAGTGAATGTCCTCAACTACCACTTCTCTCAATAGTTGTTTTCTGAGTCAGAAATGTTTAGAGTAAGTGTTAGTATATGCATATACAGACCCGGTACAAAATAACCCAAAGGCAACATCGGGTTATTTTTCAGTTTTTGGTGGAATGGAAATATTAAATGCTGTCATACATGTGCATGTGTTTCAGTGCATGTACTGTTGGGTGTACAGTTTGAGTAGCATCCCACTTTGAGCCCTGGAGGCTGAGCTGTAAATGACTACTGTTGGTGATCATCCATCCACCAGTCATCTCTGGTGGAAAACATCCCAGCAAAAACAAACGAGGACCCAGAGGAGAGGAAAAGGCTAAACAATTCTGACAGTGTAAACCAGGCTAACGGAAGCCACTCTATGAACCTGACACAACCATGTGGAGCTACTTCTGGTTGAAGGCGTAAACAGCCTGAAGAGAGAGGCACCAAACATTCCTCTCCTGCACCATTACTGACTTGTCTATCTGGGGTCAAAACTGTCACAGCAGCAGTACTTTGAACTTGACTGGGCCTCACCCATGAGCTATAGAAAGATCTCAAGTCATACAGGAGGCATTTACTGTATATTCTATACCAGGGAAAGGAAAACATGGCATGTCTTGGGAGAGTAGCTTGTGTGGCTGCAGTTTTTCAGTCTATCCAAATACGACAGCAGGAAATATCGCATTTTCTCCCGTTCGGCTGATTTTAGGTTGGTTGGAATGAAGACCTGCTGACTGTGACAGCCTACCCTACTTTCAAATTGTATACTCATATACAGCAGGAAAACCTCCTTCAACAGAAAGAAACAGCCAGGAGGAAGGAGGTCAGGTTGGATGAATAGGTGTACAGTAAACCATGGATAGATATCTCTTGACTGATCCCTGTGGGGAAGTTTCTGTCTCACAGCAGCAGATATGTGTAAAAGGAATAGTAAATGAATAACAAATAAGGAATAGATCAGGAATACAATAAATGATTGTTGAATGAAAACATTCTGATAAAAATATATAGGATGCAAACAGGGGATAAATTAAAGGAGAAACCTGGATGAGTAGAGAAACATAACGAATGCAGAGGCTTCCACAATGGTACGATTAAGCAATTAACATCCAATCATGCAGGCCATTGATTCTGATTCTGTATCAAGATGGCAAGAGGAAAAAATCTAACTGACATTGACACAAAGATGCTCAACTAGATAGTGTTTCCATAGGAACAGTGACAGCCTGTAAAGGCCTGAATACTTGATCCCTACAGAGAGGGGATCCAGTGGGGGGCATTATGCTAGCATGGTTTGACTTGTCCCCTTAGGGGGAAGGGTCACTGAAAATCCATTAAAAGTTGTTCTGAGTGATCACCTTTATCCCATGATGAAACTTTCATATCCTCACGGAAGTGGCCTCTTCCAGGATGTGACAATGAATCCCTTGACACAATGATTCCATAGTGCACAATGCGTCACTAAATGGTTTGATGAGTTTGAAAATGGTATTGGTACAAAGGAACGCTTGAAGTGTTCTTTCGAATATATTAGAATGATAAAACGATTACTGAAGGTGCTTCTTAGGCATTCATTCATCTCCTCATGGCGGGGATGAGATGGTGTTTCGTCTTCTGTCTCCTACCACCTGGCAATGATGCTACTTCAGTGATTTAGTGTGGCACTTCCATAAAGTTGGGGAACTTGTAAGATTTAAGAAATACTGGTCAAAATGAGCAGTACCCTTGATGACAAGGAAACAGATCCTCTTGGGTAAAATTAGGCCAATTTCAGTTGCATTAACTTGAAAAAAAAAAGTATTGTTGTCCTCGTCCTGCTGCCAGATCTATAATATACTATACAAATCACTTTTAGAGTTCAATGTCTTACAACACACTGGGAGGGAAACACAAACACTGGCTGTCTCAAAGTTTTGTGTTCATCTAAATGCTATGCAATGAAAGTTTGCATCTTTCTTCATTATCACTATTATCATTGTTTTTATTAGGGAACAACTTTGGTGACCATCATTCCTTTGATGTTAAAGCCTGTGACCACAGACTGTTGCATCTTATGGGTTTGATACTGTATAATCCTTTCTAGTTTCAAAATACCATCTTTTTGCTTCAGCAAATGTAAAATTCATTATCATATATATTCATTCATCATTCATCATCTTAGCGAGTTAATCCCCCCCTTATTGTAGGTGTTTAGACAGAAAATGTTCATAAGCCCATGTAGAACTGTTATAGTCCATGAACTTGTAATAAAAGTCTTATAACACCAGGTGCAACAAAACAGGCATTTATTTATGCGGAAAATGTTTCCTGTTAATACTTTAAGTTACACAGTGCTCTGATGGGGATGATTTATTTATTGAGGTCTTAACGTCCAAGATAACAGCTAAAGCAATAAAGTTAGTCCTGCCATTCCTTTTGAAGGAGATGCTATTTTGGTGCTGCATAGAGGAATGGCCATGAGCATAAAATGATCAGTGGGGAGCCTTGGCCTTAGTCGAAGTACAATTCTTTTACAAGTGAAATGGCTATAAATTTGAACCTGCCAGAAACTCTTAGCATCCTGCAAACTTCCCTGCAAAGATGACAGGACTGTTTCAAAGGAAATGTCACTAATAGAGGGACGTGATGTGGTGGAGATACAAATCAAGTTTTAATGGCAGAAATGGAGCCGAGGTCAGAATGAAATGAATTAGTGTGATTAGTCTGAGAGGAAGAAATAAATAATTTTGCTTCTATTCTTCAGGTCAGTGTGACTTTGAGTCACAGCAACTGGATCAAAGCTGCTATTTTTGTGGAAAACACTGTACACTGCCCTTGCAACCCTTTAGTTGTAAAAAATAAATGCTGACAATAAAATAACAGACTACCACATAAGACATTAACAACTGGCCAAGAGTGACTTGGCTTGGTTACACCAGCCTGGTGCCAGCAATAGTTTATTATGTAAAAGAGATGTTTTCTGTTTCTCTTTGAAAAACACAAATTTTCCAGGTGATTTCAGACAGTGACTCTATACAGGCAGTGCTTCACAGAGCAGATAAATGCTTTTGAAACATGATGGAATAAGTTTCCACCAGCATGTTTGCTTTCCTATCTAAAAGAGCTCTTTCCTCTTCATATGAATCTCCAGACAGGGTTTTACCTCTTCAGTCTGTGTGAAGGAGGAAGAGGAAGGAATGTGGCACCGCCGTGGCTGAGGCAAGCCTCCAAACAAAATCTTCCATGGTCAATGTTACCCATTCCTGCAGGAATCCAAACAGGAACAGCCTGGACTGGGCTGCGCAGGCACACAGAGCGGGCCAGAAAGGAAATGACTGAGACCAGCCTTAGGGTGCGGTGGGTTCAATCAAATGGTTATGCCCAGTAGTCTCCAGCCTCCCTGGCATCACGAGCCCAAAAAAACCACAAACAGTTGGGTTGTGTTTTCAGAAAATGTTTCACTGACTCCTAAACAGTGGCTGACAGAAGCTTACTGCAACTTTTTATACACTTCTATGTCATCTTAGGTTATGTTTGCTTATCTGTTTGCTTCAGTCACATACATCAAGGAATCAATCATCAGGGTTGTCTCTGGACATGTTGGTGCCCTCGGCTCTGATTTTTTCATTACAATATTCTTATGAGAATGATAATAATTTTATAACACTTTATTATTTCAAACTGAAATTAAATCAATTTCTGTTCTGTATCATGCAATCAGCTGTTGATTAATATCTTTACACACACACCCTCCTCCCAATTAAAAATCAGGTTGCTGTTCTTCTGTGTGTCTGATGTCTCTACATTACAAACAGTCTCTGTCATTTTTGTACAGAAGAGCAGGTGTTATTAATTTGAGACGTTCACTTATAAATGCCCTGACCATGTTAGTATAATCATTTTAATTAATACTTAATTTTTTTTCTTAATTATACAAGTTTCATTGCACACTTCAGGCCAAGAGAGAGAATGTCAGTGTGAATCTTTCGTAGCATGAAATTCTGGGCAGCACAGACACTCATTAACCTCAGCATTAAGAAAATGCCAAACTATCAGCAGCGCTATTAAAACTGCTAAATATCACTGAAACAGGTCCAAAGAAGTGCCTCCAGTATTTATTCACTGCTGTTATAACTGCAGTGGAAACCACTCCTCGTGATCACATCTCTCTGGGTCAAACTTATCATTATAAGGGGATGGTTATTGTAACTGAATGTTTTCCTTTTTCTTTCTCAAGCAGATTAGCATCTAATTGAATTGCATATTTATTATCATGAATATGAAGTTGAAATTGAAACGGACAGCGTTGCTATCTACTGATTTAGAGATAAAATAAACTGCACCATAGCCTTTTCCTCCTCCAAGCCCAATACGAATGGTCTGGGTGAAAGCACTCCTCTCATGTAATGTACCTGCTGCTGTGAGAGAGCGGGGACAATAATTACACACTGTAAAAGTCTCAAAACGCAAGCAGAGCAGCAACGGTAAGGGAAAATAACTCGCAGTGAAGTTACCCCATGGTGCCCGAGTGGGCACAGCAAGCGCATGTACACACACACATTCACACACAGTGAACCTCACCTATGTTGGGAGAGCAGGCAGGGATGAACGTTACAGTGCGGCAGTCCAAAAACCTCACACAAATAAGTTAGAAGGACCTTAACCAGGTAAGGCTACACCAGCTTTAATCTTTTTGTTCCATGGGTTGTCCTGTATTTAAACAGCATTTGTTTAGGAATGATTCTGCCCCAGGCTTTTTGATCCATCTCAGTGTTTGATCACTGGTGGATGCCCGCTCAGCCAAGGCTTCCCAACCCCAAAATTTCCCGTGAGTGGCACCTACTCCTTGTTTCAAAAGTCCCATCTGAAACCTATGACATCTGACATCTCAGATGCTGCACCCTTAGTATGCTCCCTATTGGGTAGCAACATCTAAAACCTCCACAAAAATGCCACTTGTAACATTGATTTTATTCTTACAACATCAACTACAAAAGTTCTGAGGAAATGCAGACTTCCTTTTTCAAATTCACAACTGTCTGGATCAGAGCTGCTGTGTCTTCAGGCCCCGGCAGGAAGATGCTCTCCCCCTGGTTTTCATTTTCCACCTGGTTTTAATTTGACTTTTTTCATTGTCAGGTGATTTTTGACTGTGTATTTGCTTTATTCCTTTTGTGAGTCTCTTACTTTGCTTGTGTTCATTTGCATCAAATGATTTATTTTTTAATACATTTTTTAATCATTAATTAGGAGTCACGTTCTAAGCCTTAATGGATTCTTAACCTCTCTTGTCACAGTGATCTCACATCTGCTATTATAGCTACAAATTAAAGATTCAAATTAAAAACTATGAAAGATTTTAAGAAAGCTGGACATGTCAAATGTTGTTAAAGTTAATAAAACCAATAAGCTTTACTAATAGGAGGAGGCTGCAAAAATTTGTGTTTGGCATGGAGGTATCAGCAGAGATACTTAGTGTAAAACAGTTTTATTCATTGATATAATTTCAAGAAGAAAGCTTGTTGTGTCTTCCCCACTTTAAAATGAACAATAACAACTTCATAGTTATGCGTGTGCAGTACAGGAGTCCTGGGACATACACTTTTTAGCCTTAGCACAAACACAGAGGCTTGGTCAGTTTCTGTGAAAAACGTAAAAATTCAACTCCTCACACATTATACATTGTTTTATTTAACAGAAAGAGAAAAATACATTTTATTCTACACTACAAAGCATAGTCCTCTACAGTATGAGCACCAATATCCACCATAAACAAGAAAACAGTGCCATCTAGAGAAATTAAAACAGAACATCAAGGTAAGAACATCACTGTGGCTGCACAGCTCTGTTTGATCACCTAAGACCTGACTGATCTCAATCTTCAAACCATTAGAAGCATTAGAATCATTAAATTAAATTTTGTTTTTACCTCTTTTCACTGTATTTACAGCTGTCTATGAAAATATCACATTTCAGGCTGACAGTGGTTGTAGAGCTTAAAATATCCTGCAGCCACATTAGATATATATCCAATGTTGCTGCATACCACTGACCCTGAACACGTGAGCAAAAGGAGCTCAACATCGGTATGTGGCAGAGTAAAATGATCCGCTCCAGTCAGTCGCTACAGGAATGTCCCAGTGGAAGCTGAACAAACTCACAGAAGCTGCTTCAGTAGAAGCAGTGGTTTATTAATGAGGAGAATTCAGTGGCAGCACCTGGAGCTCTGAGAAGGATGTAGGGCCATTTTAAGAGAGCTACTCTGCTACCATCTAGTGGTTGGATGAGAGTAATGTTACAAAACAACAGGAGGGCGGAGCAGACTGTCAGACACAGTAAGACCACAATTTAAGGGGCCTTGAGATGAAATTAAGCCAGTTTAGCAATGCTGTAGTACAGATGAATATAGACATTTAAAAAGAAATAGAATTGTTGCAGTATCTGTTATGTGATGTGTACATAAAGTCTCCCTATTGATTTACACTGGGCTTTAAAACCCCATTAGTGAGCACATATTAATTTAATTTGAATGCAGAACAGCACACTGTAAATTGGAATCCCTTGATTCACCTTTAGGTGATGACAGTTTTTAGAAAATGATGACATAGGTCATTTGTTCAAATGTAACAACCTTTGTTTACGTTAAGAGATCTGCAGTTGTTGGAGACTGTGGTTTGCGTTCTGTCTCCAGTGGTAAATGTTTGCTTCTTTGAACTGTGACCACCAATCTTCCGTAACCTTAACAAAGAAGTTTTAGTGCCAGAAACCAAAATGTGCAAGATTTACCACCGGTTATATAGGTGGTGTTCAAAGGCAGTGACAACTATATGTTGTTGTTTAGGATTGTTGCGTACAGGTTATCACCATTCAGCTATATTCACCAATATGCAATATTTTCAAATGGTACTCATTGTCTTTATATGTGTTTTTCCTGCGTAAACGTACCAGAATTTAACTTTATTAATTTTAAGTCTAACTACTCTATATTGTACATTATAAAAACACGTTTTGGGTTAAAATACGGCAACATTTCTGTAATTTTGAGAGAAAGTTTAAGTCATCCATGTAAAATATCCCATGTATCTACCACTCTAAGAGAAATTCTAAAATATTAATTGATTAATCTGAATATTGGTGTATCCAGACAGTCATTTTGATCTTCTATTCATTTAAAGTGACTACACATATCACAGTATTAACAGTTATTGAATATTGTGTATTCTTCTTTGAATAGATGAATCATTCAGTGATGCTGCTCCTTCCCTCAGCTGAGCTCACTCTGAACTTTTTCAAATTACAGTCTTGTCATGTGGAGTTACTGTATCTACATGATGCCAACAGCTGTAGTACTAACTGTATCAGCCACTGCATTTCCCTACTATCTGTCATTGCCCCTAACCTCTAACTGTGTATACTCCGAGTGTGACTGACTGATGAACTGTTGCTTCCCGAGAGTCTGGTGAAATATAAGCATGAAGAAAAACCAGTGTGTTTTTCAGAGCTGCTCTCTATCTGCACCAAATCACTTTAGTGATGGAGTGTTTCTTACACTTGTGGGACTGTTTCCATAGCAACCGCCTAGATGTGGGAAGTCGTGTCTCAGACAAGTGTGAGACGCACGCATCACTGCATGCACATGTGCACTCACAACCCCCTCACAATCTGGAGAGTATTCCTGTATAAATATGCTCGCAGGTAGGAAAACAAATTGTAATAACATGGAAGACAAATCTGACCCTTCCAATGCTCTAAATGTAATCTTGTGAAAAAAAAAAGTGCCAAGTTAAAGTCTCTGACTGTTTTGCAGGTGTACAAACAACTGCTTTAACCCCTCTTAGAATGGGGATGAAGTCCACCTCCTCAGGGACCTCTTGGAAATAGTGGGCAAACACAGGTGTAAATTCCTGCACTGATGCGTTCTTCCCACAGAGCTTAACAGGGCCACCATAAACGCTGTGTGATGAAAAATGCATCGTTTACACCCACAGAGCGTCTCCTTGCTTGTCTCTCTGCTCATGCGGTTTCCTGACATGATGCCTTCTCCTATGGGAGATGAGAAACTAGAAATACCTCGACCTCCTTGTGTCAACCCCCTCTCGCCATGCAGGGTGACACTCTCTGGTGGCCCAGCTGACAGTGACAAACTGACAATGGCTGAATGCTCCACTTCACATCTCTAACTTTCTCTTCAAAATGTACCCCCCACCCCCAAGCACTGGATGAGGTGGAGAGAGAAAGAACAAAGGTTGACTGAGCGAAATAACTTTTAGCCCTCCAAGGACTTTTTACATGAAGACACATGGGCTAATATGACAGGTATGACACAGGTAGGTTCACACCATGTTGCTAAAGGACACACGGCTGAACACCTGAATATTGCAGGGCAAACTATAAGCTCCCCTACTATCTATCAAAACAAAAACTAAACCTGAAGCTAAAACTGAATTGTAACCTTGGTGCTAAAGGATAAAAATGTTTACGGTCCATTAGATTCTTAAGTTTTTTGACCTCCTGCAACATAATTTTAGCTAGCTGCTTGGCTTTATGGAAGTGTCGGTCAGTCCACCACTTTGGTCCAGACTGAAATACCTCAACAACAGATAGCCTTGAAAGTTTGCAAGCAAACATTAATAGCCCCAAGAGAATTTGTATAGAACTTTAGTTTCTGGCCAAATACCTGCTTAACAACTAATGACATTCCCATCAGCCTAGGCTTTAAGTTGCATTTGGTGTTAATTAGCTTTATGCTAAATTGAGATGGAGATCATGGTAAATATAACCTGCTAAACACCAACACTTTAATTGTGAGCATTGTGAACTAAAAGAACCACTGTGCCCGAGTACAGCTTCACAGAGTGGTTAGCCTGGCTGCTGGGACTTCCACGGTTGACACCTACTGCACAGTCTTTGATTGATAGTTGTAATTTTATCTATATGTATAGTTCAGCATTGTATTTCAGGTGTATTTATGCCCTCTGCACCTCTAAATGGGTGCATCATACGAGAAAGGGGACATATTTTGCCTTCATTTCATTTACATCGTTTCCTTCACTTAGTGATATGAGGTACAATGGGAAAGTCTGCCTTGTTTCATTACCAAATAAGAGTCTTTTCTGTGTGGTTGCCCAATTTACCTTGTTTCATTCATGAATAATGAGTGGGGGATGCCGTTAGGCAAAGGTTTGCAGTGGAAATAGCCTTGTCGGATGTGTGTTACTGAACAGGAGAAGACAGCTGAGCCTTTTCTCTAAATGATTCACACAGTCTTCCATCTGTATAATCTCTACCAGCATTAGAAATGTGTTGGAAAATACATGCAGCCCATGCTCACCAATCACAACTCTTGTGGTTCCTACACTGTTCCTCCCTGCAATTTTTTTTAAGGACTCTGACACCAAGGGGTCCTGACCAGGCGCCTGTATATGACGAGTTGGGAGTGAGAACATGTTGTTTAAATCCTGTAAATCTTTTTCGGATCTTTCGACTACATATCCAACAGTAAAGTCCCTTCATCTGACTTTGGGGATGTCAGGTAGTTTTCTTTATCAACATGAGTTCAAGGAAGGTGTGAGATAATGAGACAGGACACCAGTTGGCAGGCTGCTGTCACCATTTTACACAGACAGTTTGACATAAAGGCCTCATTCCAGGAACTGAGTGAAAATGCTAAATATGCACCCATGAATAGCAGTTTTGATCTCATGAATTTAATTGCTTTGTATCGAGCTTCAGATGTGTCAAAATGACCCACTTGCCGATTTAAACAGCCTGCATGTTTATGTGTGTGGCCCAAAGGAGAAATAAAAATTCTCATGGGCAAACACTGCAGCAGAGGATGATAAAAGTAGATTCACTTCCATAGTGCAGCTAAAGTGTCCAAATCTTCCTCACAGCCCAGATATTGGTATTGTTTTCACCTTGTGTGTGCGTCATCATGGCAAAGTCGTCCTGGAGACACAGTAGAGGGAACTTCTACAGAGGGATTTTGAGTACTTTGGCAGGTAGGTAGGTAGGTCAGTTCGAAGTTACAAGTTCTTGCAGTTCTGTGCAAGATACAGCCAGCAAGCTCTAGTTTAGTTTGGTTTAGTTGCACAGAAGTTCCCGTACAAAGTCCTCCCCTTCATTTCAACCAATCGTTAAAAAAATACAACATAAAGCAATACAACATCAAAAAACAAAAAACATGTACAGTAAAAAAGAATATAATATCTAAAATAATTACAATAATAATAATAAATCAAGACATAATTTTGAACACTTTAAAATTTGCTAGAGATGTAACAGACATACTCAGTCACACAAAATTCTATTATTATTTATATTGTTTTTATAAAGTGTTATAAAAGCTATTTTGCTTGGTAACTTCAGAGATGAGAACCTCTAAATTTGATGAAGAATTTATGATTTATGACAATAAGGTAAATAAAGGTCCTTAAAGCGCCTAAGTGAATGCCAGATAAGAGAAAAAAAAATTATGAATGTATCTGGATGATTTTGCTTATGATACATGAATTTAAACATAAACACAAGTTAGAAGAGCATTTACAGAATAAATTTACAATACTTTAAATTCAAAAACCTAAACAAAAGGTGCAGATGGCTCTTGACTAGTATAGTTTTGAAACCATTCTTAATGACCTTTCTTGAATTAAAAGTATTTGATTTAGGTATGCAGGATACTACAAATCTGACTGAATTTTCACAGGTGGAATGACAACACATAAATCTTGTTTCATTCACATGAGAATATTCTGGGTTTGGTAGCACAGCAGATGGCCTGAGCCAGTGGTGCAATGATGGAAGACGCACATTAAGCAAAACCCTATCCGCACAAGATACAGCAATAAAGGGAACGCTGACACGATCAGTGTGTGAGATGCCTTGAGTTGCCTCAACTGGACAGTCTGAAGGCAATAGCAGCAACAGTGCAGACAGACGTATGTGGCTACATGTGTTTGTGACATAAAGTGAGTTTCATCCTAGAACACATGAGAAATCATCCAGAAAATCCAATTTGAGTCCCACTTTGGAATTGAACACAACTTGCAATGTAAATGTATGCAACCTCATTTACTAATGGCTATAGAGAGAGCCTTCACCTCATATGGGAAAGCAATCTCCGTTTAACAACATCCTTGTTGTAAAGTGATTTCTTTTTTCCTTTTGAGTGCTGCTATGTTTCAAGTGACATCGCAAGAAAACTTAATTAACACTGGAATTATGGCAGTAGCAATTTCAGGGTATCCAAGAGAAAAAAGTCCAGGGGGACTGGGAACAGCCAGTAATTTAGTGTGTCTATCAAACCGCTTTTATCACCTCCCTCTTACCAGCATCCTGCCTCTCCACTGAGGGTACAAGCTGGCGCTGATGAATGAGATGAAATAACATTTAGACAGCACAAAGTCGACAGCGGGGCCTTCCCTCTCCTCTCTCCTCCTCTGGGGAGCGGAGAGAATAATAACAGAACTGGACAAAGAGGAGAGAAAGGAGAAAGAGAGAGGAAACAAGAAAGAGGAAAAGGGAGAACTGCAATACTATGTAAATCTTTCAGGAGAGGACTGAGAAAACAGGACGTGAAGGTGATTCAAATATGCAAGAGAAATATCAAACAAAAAGAGAGAAAAAAAGGTCTGTCAAAAAGACAGATTTTAGCTTTTTTAAAGCATTTAATGGAGGAATAATTCATTTTGGGAAATACACTTAATCACTTTCATGCAAAAAGTTGGATGAGAAGACTGATATCACACTCATTGAAGTCATTAAAAAAACTATTTTAACCACTCCAGAGATTTCATGTCATCAAACTACAGTTTTGGCAAGTCCATAAAGGCATCTATTTTGTGCATGACAAGTGATTCTTCCAACAATTGTTTAAACACAGATTGTTTCGCTTTTACTTCACTACATCATTATTCCAGTGGGTCAGAAGTTTACATATACTAAGTTTACTATGACTTGAAACTGCTTGGAAAATTCCAGCAAATGATGTCAAGGTTTTAGTAGTTGAGTGG
>NW_019525660.1:1444929-1482703 GCF_002814215.2 Seriola lalandi dorsalis | reverse complement strand
TTTCCAACCTGTTTCCAGTCTTTATACTAAGCTAGCCAGATGCTGGTGGTAACAACAGACAGATATGAGAGGGTATCGATCCTCTCATCTAACTCTCTGCAAGTGAATCAGTGAATTTCCAAAAATGTCTTGGCCTGCCAGTGGGTAAGTCATTATCAACTCATGCTGTGCAACAAAAATGTTCAAACGCACAAAATGTTATTTTAAACTCTAGTCATTTCGTCCAAAGATACCCTACATATAAAATGAAGGAATGGTGCAGGGAGTCAATAAAGAACTTTAATAAACTGAAAAGAAAAGACTTGAAACCATGATAGGAAAGAACTGACTCAGTAGGACTGAGTAGAGAAAAGCTCATCTACAGAAATAGTGACAAAGAACACAGACATAGTCAAAGGAAAAGAACAAAGAGGAAAACCAGACTAAGACATAACCACACAAATACAATAAGAAGGAAAGACAGGAGAGAAAGAAAGACGGATGTCATATAGCTTTGGTGACTGAACATGACACAGGCCAAGGCTGAGATCTTGGATTTGTGGGGAGAACATCCATTATGTAACAGTTAGAATGTGATTACTTTCTCCCACCTGCAGTACAGCAAACATGATGTTTTTGTTTTTTATTTGTTTATTTATTTATCAGGAAATCCCATACGGACAGAGTATCATGTCTACATTTCTGATATCTCACGTCTCTCTCATAATAAGTTAAGTATTTTAAGCCATTTTACAATTTAAGTATAATCCACCAAAACCTTATCCTTTATCAACATGTGGCACATGTATGAGAGAAAAAAAACAGCTAGAAAAATGTCGGTGAAATTCTATATTTTTCCTATTTTCAACAAATCTCATTAAAAGACAAGAAACAACAACGAAGTCATGCTGTTAGCAAGTATTTCCTGCACAGACAGTCTGCTATACTCACAATGATTTGATGAAAAATTCATTCCATCAGCTGAAACAGCTACATGATGCCACTGAGTGTGTAAAAACAAGTTAGCAAGCGAGCAAAGGTCTACAGCTAGCTAAAAGTAGTAGATAAATAGGCTAGCTCACAGTAATTGAAAAGTGGTGGAAATAGATAAAAGTATGTTTTAAGTATTGAAATGTGCCACTTCAAGTGGTAGTGGTACAAACCTAAACAATGAGCCACATCTTGCACACAGTGACATAACTCCATCATTACAATGAACATGTGCATTGTGGACACACTCAATAGAGGACCAAATTTATTAGTATGAGTATTATTATTTAAAAATTTGGTATTTGTGATCTAATTAGTTACATACAGTATTTCTTTCTTCAGTGGAAATGGGTTTTGGAAAGAGAAATATAGTGTAATGCTGGCCTTGCACTATTAAATAGTGATTCAAGGAATGACCAAATTTAGCTGCATAGCACCCCTGCTCTTGTATTACACAATAGAAATTAATTAATTAATTCAAAAAGAAAATGAAATACTCAATACAGTACATAACGGTAGCTGAAAATTTTTACATTTAGTTTTGAAATAGCTCGTAGTAAAAAGCTCTACCTTATATCTTTTTGATACTGATTCATCATTTTGTGGCTGTATGAGCGCTTGGGTACATTTCTATTTTCAATTCAAGTTAAACAGCAACAGAAAGATCAATCAATCAAAAGTTATGAAATAGAAATCCAAATCTAGGGTGTACTATGGTCAAATACAGTATCAGATTACTTTGAATAAATACAAACTTCAGTTTTATCTACTCAAGTCAACAGACAACACCAATGTCATTATTATCAACATATTTATCACTGGGTAACAGGCAGTGCTTTAAATCTCAGACGAATGGACTTACGCAGGTATTTATTCTGGCTGTGATCATGTTAAAACCATCAAAGGAACCGTCTCAGACTCTATTGTTCCTCCAGCTACAATTTTAATGATGCTCCATCGCAGCATGTATCACATCATCAGCTAGCTGGGAAAAAAAAGGATCCAGATATAATGAGTCATCTGCCAAATATGTGTTGCTGAGGAACAGTTTGTGCTGCATGAAGCACACCGTGTGAACCACCAGCTGTTAATGCTCTAAATATCACCCACTCAAGAAGCCTATATAAAATTGTGTGAAAGGAAATGAGAAAAAGGAATGGCGAGAAGAATAAAGGGAAGGTGGACAGACAGAGGATCTGAAAGAAAAAAAAAGGTTTGGGGGAGCAAGAAGGTGGACAGAAAAAAGCCAAAATTGGAGGATGGGCAAACAAAGGGAGGAAGGGAAACAGACAGGAAGGGAAGAAGAAAAGGAATACAAAAATTTCAAAGATAAAGCAAGACAAGAGCTACTGATGCTCCTATAACTGATAAATTTGAATCCACCAGGTTGTGCTGTTGCACTTCAATCCCATTCAGTGAAGAAACAGTCTTGACCTCATGTTGAGGGGAGGGGGGTGGTTCCCACAGCAATTTCCAAAGATTTACATAGGCAGTGAATCTGAAAAATATATGTTAGAGGGGAGGTTACAGGACACGGCTGCAATTAAAACCAGACAGCAGCCAGCAGAGGACGGCAATAGATCTGAATCAACAGGTCACAGAGACAATATATTAGCATGGGCAAGTGCTGACAAAGCAGTGAATCCATGAGGAAGAATAGTGATTGCATTTTTGCGGATTTAGGACGGCACCACAATTAAATGCAGTAATCATAAGTCTGATGACACTAAACCTGCACTGTTTGATAAACTGGAATAAATTTATAACATACATAAAACTACATATATTACACTCAGAAAGGATATCAGAAGGATGTTTCAGCTGCATGACTCAGTGTAATGTACATTTAAAATGCTAAAAGCTGTGGATTCCTGTCAAAGTTGAATTTGTCGAACAGAACAAGCCTGATCTGACAAACTCACCCAGATTACTAATTTATCACACAGCAGAAAACTACTGCCATTCCCAAAACAGGAACTTTGCTTGGTCACAACTAAAATCTATTTGCACACTGCAACCCTGGGGCTCAACGTAAGCCAAGTACAAACCAAGGCTTGTTAATCACATCTTGAGATCGCATCAAACCATCTCCATCTCTTTGTATCTTGGCACTCACAGACACCATGCGTTTATTTGCAAACATAATGTGATTGGCATAAGTAGTACTTCTCATTGAAATTTCTCTTTACACAATAGCAATGAAAGTTTTTAGGCCTTAAAATGCAATATATATACTCCCTTGTAATGACAGCAGTATGACTTAATTAGAATCAGCTGTTTCAGATGCATCAGTGTGTCCACTGTGATGTTTTATGGTATATTATCTCATTTATGTGACCCAATAGAGACAACACGACGATAAAGATAATCCTAATACAACTATAGTGGATGTATTTCACCCATCTAGAACATCTACTGCCAGTCCCTCAGACATAAATAAAAGAAGCTTTTATCCAGATTCATTATTAGCACCAATATTTGACTGTCAGATAGGAAATAATCAGAGAGCAATATTTCTCCACCATCAGTCACATCACCTTGCTCTCCTCTCAAGCTGCAACTCTTGCTCTATTTTGCTCTCTCCGCCTACACATGAATTCTTCAGCCGCTGAATACAAGTCTAGCATGTTCTCTGGGGGCGGTTGAAGAGCACTGTGGGAGATGTAGGAAATCAGTAGACAAGGTAGGTTGGGGAAATGTGGCTATATCATAAATGCATAGTCCAGAGTAGATTTATCCGTCATACTTCGTATGGGATTTACCTTATAGACTATTTCTGTCTGAAGGAATTGTTCAGTTAGATGAGTAAAATGATTCAATTTCATGTCTCTCTCGCAAACTTAAAAATACACGTAGCAGCACATTTAAAGATCACTGTTTAAATATAGTGTATCTGAATAGTTTAACATGTGCAGTCCTGCTATAGGTACCTATGACGTAGGTCTGGATTTAGAATTGAGGGCTGGATTTCATCCACTGATATCACCTTTGCAACACGAATTCACACTTCTCAATGTTGTCTTCACTCAACAAACTCCACAGTCATCGGAAACATGAAAGCAGCCAATCACAGCTCTTGCTGTCCCCACGTGGTATCTCTGTTGACGCTGTAGACCTGACATGTAGTTTTATTTTTGAGGATGCACATGTCAGCTACACCATAGTTTACAGCTTAACCACAAAGTCTAAGCATGTGCTGGAAAGTGTATTTTTAAACTTTGGACAGAGCCAGGCTAGCTCTTTCCACTTGCTTCAAGCCTTTATGCTTACATAGGCTGATGCCCTTCCAGCTATAGCTCCACACTAAACATGACATGAGAGTGATATCAATCATCTCATCTAACTTTCCAAAAGAAAGTAGATTAAATATTTCCCACAATGTTAAACTATTTCTTTAAATGAGAGATTTGCAAGGCTTTGGGTGGGTGGAAATTGATCGCTTCCTATTCCTACAAGTTTTTGTGGTGATTAAATGTGTGTTCAGTAGCTTAATAAAAAATGTTCATAACTGCAATAACAATCATATTTTTCTTACAAACAGCTGGAAACGGTGCAACAATTTCTGGATTCCTGCACCTGTTCCAAGCATCACTGTAACAGTGGAATAAGTCACCTCTGGTGGAAAATAAGCAAAGAGAGGTATTGCATGAAATAAATAATAATAAAATGGTATCAGCCGGAATGACCAGAGAAATTATTGGCTATTGGCAAACATTTCAATACTGTGCATCCCTAATTCATACCATTTCATACTGTGCAAACTACTTCATTTCAACTCACCCAAAAGCCAATTTAAGGGAAAAACAAAGCCAAACTGTGTTCTACGTCACAGATGAACCTGGATGGCTGGCTACCTTCAGACTCACACTGAGAGTTGGAGAAGCTGCTGCACAACACAGCTACCATGCTGAGCCCCCCTCTGATGCACAGACACACACACAAAAATACCTAGATACACAAAAGAAGCCAGAGCACACACTGTCCTTTCTGGAGTCCGAACAGAAAATTTCCCACTGCTTGAGACTTTGAGACCCACAACCACCCACCTCCAAGAGACACGGGGAGGTGAATCGAGGTGTAGAGTTGTGGTCTCCAGGGATAGTGAGGAGATACAATCAACTCCTCCTATCAATCTCCAGCCACACACACAGTACCTGGAGGTCAGTGAGTGAACTGGCTGAGAAATGGTTACCGCAAGCATGATGCTGATTAAATTAACTCCCACTGTTACACACTCACTCCCACAAGACATGTCACTCCCACTGTAAAGGGAATTAGACCAGAGAGAGAGAGAGAAAGAAAGAGAGAGAGAGAGAAAGAGGATGAGGCTTAAACGTGCAACTGAAGTGACGAGAGAGAGAGAGAGAGATGGAGACTCACAGAAGCCTAATCATTTTAGGGATAAACTGAGCTACTCGACCACATTCTCTGCAGCTGAAGCTCCATTAGGCACATCTAGTTAAAGACCATCAGCATAGCCAGTCAATCAGTAAAGAATAACTTGACAATTACTGAAGGAAGTTGTTGGACCACTGAAACCAAATCTGTGATTTAATTACAGATGCCACTAAATGTGTGGATGGAGAACATTTTGAATGCAGACAGCTCAAGAGGTATGAAAAAATTAAACTTAAATTCTCAAAAACACTAACATCAATGAAATGCACCAAGCTTACTCGTGTTCACCAGCTCAGCTGGCCTGTGATGCTTAACACCAAGGGATGCCAACAAGATGAAAGACACGCAAGATCTAACGAGGTCGAGTTGAGCATTTTCTGGATGGAATGGTCTGATCACTGCTGTTTGGAAGACGGGGCTTTTGAGGTTTTAATTTGTCCTTCACTTTAGGGAAATCACAGTCTGTACCTGATGAATTGTTTTAATTAGAACGGATGGGACACACTTCTCCACTGCAGTACTACTCTGTGATTTAGATTGACAGGATGGGTGTATTGTTTCACAGACACATTTTTAAGCTTCAGCTACTGTATACATAAGAACAACCCTACAACGCTGCTGGGAAACTTGTGTAACACAGGTGTAGACTATGCTTGACATTAGAAATTTTGCAAAAGCATTATTAGCATTATTTAGAATGAATAAATAGCTCAACTTGGACAACAGGTTACAGGCATTAACTCAAAACTCTAAAACAAGTATACTGCACACACAAGCACACAAATGTATTTTGTATATACAGATGGGTGATAGATTAAAGTAGAAATCACAATAAAGTGTCTAAGTAAGGTGCTGGGCCACCATGTGCCCCCAGAACAGCTTCAGTGCTCCTTGGTATTGATTCTACAAGTCTCTGAACTCTACTGAAGGGATGAACACCATTATTCCAAAAGATCAGCACCTTCATTTGGTGCATAATTGGGTTGAAATCTGGTGACTGCAATGACCATCCTATATACTTCATACCATTTCCATGCTCATTGAATGTTCTGTAAACGTTCGTCACCGCCACTAGATATCGCACTTGACCACCAGCATCTCAGACCAAAACAAACGCATCGCCGGCCACTACAACCCCCAGTCTCACCTTTTAAGTCAGCGAGATGATAAGAAGCCCAGTGAAAGCAGCCACTAAACACACAACAATAAGCACAACTGAGCAAAGTTATCCTGTGTACGCAAGAACCAACAAAGAACAAACTAGCTAAAACCATTAGCCCATCCTAGCTTAGCCGCGACATGCTCCACAGCAATGCTAGCAGTAAGCCAGCTAGCGATAGCAACACTTGCCGAACACATTCATAAGACAGTTAGCTACCGTAGCCCGTTACTTATGAAAACATGTAACATGAAATGTAAGATTATGTAGCAACAAAGTTACTTACACACAGAGAAGAAAAGCCAGCTCAGAGTCAAGCTGGAGCCTTTAGCCGTTCGTAGGGCTCTCCATCCCGGTAAAGCCGGGTCACTACTGGCTCCACCTCCGGACTGGGAAAGAAATTCAGCCTTGGACTTGGACACGTTGTGTGAAAGGATGTTTTTAGCGGTCCATCACTTGAGCCAGTAATCCCCATGGCCAGTCCAGCTGTGCTCTGGTCTTACCTCTACTTCAAATTCATGTAGGTCCTTTCACCTGACTGCTGCTTTTGCACTGTGCCATCTCCCGTGTGGGCGGTCCCTGTACGTTTATAAACATAGGGAGGGCCAACAGTTAATAGGTGGGATTCACATGTACTAACATGCACGCGCACTAACACTTAAGTGCTGGCATTCTAGATACCAAAACCACAAAGAGAGAAACTTGGATTTACAACACAAACAGAGAGGGTGTGACTTATATCTTTACATAGAAAATATTGTATCTAATTTACAGAACAAACCTTCAGTGTCCCCTTGTGCCCTATGGCATTGCTATACTGGAAGAAACCACTCCCATCAGGATAGAAATGTTCCATCAAAGGATCCATCAGAACAACTTTGTATTGATTTGTGTCCCAGCCCCTTCGCTTCTGCCACCACTCCCTCCTGGCAACTACTGTCTCTTTCTCTCTTGGTGTTCCTGTCTTGTGTGTGCTTGACTGCAGGAGTGGAGTCAGGTTTATGGGAACCCAGGACAACAGGTGCTCACCATCATCATCCTGCTCCGCGTTTAATATCTGGTTCCACTCTGTTATACAGTCCGTCACGTTCCAGCCATTCTTGTAATTCAGCAGTTCTCTAGCATTAGCCTCTTCCTCTTCCTGCCACTGTCTCCCTCCTGCCTCACCTGAATCCCTCACTGGTTCCACTCTGCTTCCCCGTTCTCTGGACCCACTCCCCACCTCCAGCTTCCATCCTGACCTCCTCCTGCCTCAGCTCTTGCTCTTCATCTCTCAGCTCCAGTTCCCCTCCAGCTATCCAGTCTGCTCAGCTCATTCTCTGCCTCTACTACCACCCTGTTAATAAATAATACTTGGTTGAAACTCGCCTTCTCCTGTGTCTGTGTTCTGCACTTGGCTTCCCAGAGTACTGACATGGGTTCTTTCAAAATTACTTGGATCTTTTCCTCTTGCCCTCCTGATACAAAATCAGAGTCAAGGCCTGCTCAACATTTAATACCTGTCACAGAGCATGATTGGATTTTAACTGCTTAATTGTACCATGCAGTGCACCTGAATGGAATCATCTGTATTCATTGTGTCTCTCCGCTCATTTATTCAGGCTTTTCTTTTAGGTTTTATTTTCCTTTGTCACCTGACTGCACATTGGTACAGTAATTATATTCAAACTGTTTTCAATGCAGCTTCTTTCTGTTCTCAAAGACAAGTATGAAAGTAGATTTGTCTCAATAATATTATTATAGGCTCTACTAAATAAGTTAAAGGTTACAAGCTTTATTTATTTATCATTTGACACAGGTTTGTATAACAAGATGAGACTCCACCATGAAAAATAATTTTATTTTTATGACATCTTATTTATTCACTCATTTACTGTATATACTTTTTGTTTTGGTGAGTAGCATGAAGAGAACAACAACTAGCACTTCTCCATATACAACGTTATAGTAAATATCCAGTCAGAGATTACATAAATAAATAAAGATAAATATTAACATAGATAATAACACCACTAATGTTTAGATGTAAGACTCAGTTATTCAGAGTATTCAAGAGTAAATGAAAAATCATCATACAAACATACACTATACAAAAAAAGGCCACTGTAAATGTCCCTTTAATTACATTTTACAGTTTGGTGCCAAAACAAGTTATCATGCATGAATAAATGAATTCATGAATTTACCCTAGGGGATAAATACCTACCTACCTACCTACCTACCTACCTACCTACCTATCTATCTATCTATCTATCTATCTATCTATCTATCTATCTATCTATCTATCTATCTATCTATCTATCTATCTATCTATCTATCTATCTATCTATCTGTCTGTCTATCTATCCATCTATAGTGTACTATGTACATTACACCTCATCTTAGAGAAACTCCCTGGTGGGAAGGACCTTTTAGGAAAGAAAACTAAGTGATGTCTGTTTGACAAAGCAATCAGTTAGACATACAGTGCATTTAGAAAGTATTCAGTCACTTCTTTTTACATTTTGTTTCATTCATTCATTCATGCACAATACCAGCAAGCTAGCTGCTAATGCTAATGCCCCAGTGGGCCATGTGCCAACCAGCAAGGAAGGTGTTTTATATTTACAGATTATACATTTACACATGGATATTCAATCTGTTCACACACATGATATTGAGACAAATCTACATCCATAGACATGTGAGATATTCTCGTTTCTTTGTTTTGAAATTTTGCACATCAGACAGGGATACATTTATATATTTTGCATACATCAAAACCAGTCATATGATCACTCTCTTTTATCCTAAAGAAGACAAGACCTCCCAAATGTTGATCCAAAACAAAAAGTTTGCATATTTCTCCTCTTTCCATGACTTAGCCCAGTTCTTTCTTGGGTTCATATTTCACTTTAACAAAGCTAAATACATGATTTATTTTCCTCTGAGAACATTATTTAAAAGTTTTATGGAGTGGGTGCCAGAAAAATCAGTTGAAGTCCTAATCATATGCTGGAACTTCTGTTTCCAGCCCACTCTCTTCTTGGAGCAGCACTGGTGAGAAATTCTGCTGCAGCCTGGCTCTTTCAACAATTCAATTTACACCTGTTCAAGTATCTATCTGTGGGACTCTGATGTGCTCCTATCTTCCTATGCACTGTTTATGAGGTGCAGTCATTAGTATGTCATCTTCACTGGTTTGCACTTTAATTTTCTCATGAAGAGATATGAAAAAACCCTGTTTCTGATGCATTTTATTCTTTTCCCAACAAAAGAAAATCCAAGGAAGTCAACAGCAATAGATTTCAACGGTGGCTTTGTTAAGATTCTTTTGTCTGTGCATAGTGATGCTCTGAAGTGCTCTGCCAAGGCTTTCTTGAGTGAATCGTCTATAATTAAAAGTGAAGCTGTTCATTTAACAAGTGCCTTTTTACAGGAGGTCTTTAATGCAATGCCATTAGGCTCCACCACCCACTCCCCACATGGTAAATACTGAATGGCCTTGCTCGCTTACTCTGTGGTGAATTCTGGTTTCATCATCTTTTAAAACATGTCTTCTCTCTCTTCTCTCCTATAACAAAAGCTGCCTTCACCATCATAACCTGCACTGTCACCTCACTTCTTTGACTTTTTCAAACCTTCTGGAGCCTTTAAGCCACATTTCTCTTCGTATATTATGTCAAATACAGATGGAGGAGCAGTACTTGTATTCCTCCACATCACAGGGGACTTTGATTTTTCACACCTATTTATCAGAGACTGTTCAGACAAGATGGTAGTGTTTTTATGTGTATTCCAGATGCATTTGCCTCAATTTATTTTGATGTAAAGTTGCTGATTCCCTCAGGAAGTTTATGAACCAAACCATGAGTCGTCTTCATTGGAGATAAGACATTCTGTAAATAAATTTTTAAAAAATGTCATAATCAGAACAGGAGTTTTAGGAAAAGCTCAAAGCTCACATATTAAAGTCCCAGTGCTAACTTTATGACAGCTGGTGTGCCAGCAGTTCCTTTGCATTCCAACTGCTATGGAGTGACGCCAAGTCAAAGATCAGATTTCCAGTCGCCATGGTGCTTCCAAGAGAGAATGAGATTCAATTAAAGCTCAGTACCGGCCCTCTGAGGAACTCCTAGCAGGTGTACACAGCAGATGAGATCTTCAACCAGTTAATGTCATGAGAAACAAACACACACACACACACACACACACACACACACACACGAAAAGTCATGAAATGAAAATTTTGTCTAAGCAAAGTAATAAAAGTAATAGATAATAAGAAACTGACAAGCTGCTCTTATATATATATATTTTAAAAAGAAAAAAGAAAAAAACAGGAAAAAACAAATCAGAGCTTGCTAAGACACTGTCACGCCTCTTTGGGTAACACTTGAACTGAAGCGAGGCATAGACAAAGTTGAACATCGCTGACAGTTAACTGTGTTTCTGGGAGTTGTTCGGTGTCACGGAGGTCTTATCTTCTTCTCTTGTTTAAGTCTAACAACAGCAGACAGTGACAGATTATAAGTTAATGCATGACTGCATATTCTGCCCTGATAAAACAACTTTAAATGTCAGTTTGGATCAGCACCTTTGTGCCCTTTTTGTTGAATGGCAACATGACAAAACTGCAGGGCAGTGCACTGTATACAAACATACAGTTGTTATATTTCTGTTTTGTGGCCTGACAAAGGTATGTTCAACAAATAAAACAATCTGTCAAGTAAATTGAAAAAAAGCTAATAAAAAGGCAATCTGACTATTTTCTTGCTTGCAAGAACTCACTCTCCTGTAGCTAATTTACTGATTGTTTCTGAGATCACGAATCCCTGTCTCCCACAAATTATGTTTCTATACAACTAAACTGCAACAGCAAATATGTTTTATTGGAAACTTAATCAGAGACACCTGGAAGTGGTGTGGGTGGATGGCGGCTGTTCAGAGCACAGGACCGTCTGTCACGCTGGCAACATTTTTTTTTTATTTTTTATATTTTTCCTCAACAACAACTTCAAAAATACATGTAATATACCAAGAGTTACATCATCATGATATAATCTAATTTCTCAAAAATAATTTTGTCACAATATTTAACATAAATTAAAAGTGCTCCAAGCTGAAACACAACACAGCTCTATATTAAAAGACAGTAGACGGTGGTTGGCACCGGAAAACTTGAAGGAAACAGCTCTTCGGGCAAGAGTTTGTGCATTAAAATGTTGTTTATTAAAAAATATTAATGAAACAGATGCAAATTCAAACCCCTGGATGCTTAGAAAAAACAAATTAAAACTGAAGGAAAGAAAGAAAGAAAAGAAAATGAACCTCACAGCAAGCTGCCACCAACTCCTCCAGCTGAGATCTCACCATCTCCGGCTCACCTGGAAACTTCCATCAGGCCTGGTGAGAGTAGGCTGAGCTAGACAGATGCTAAGAATACAAAATAACAGAAAAAAAAAAAAACAAACAAAAAAATTAATTTCCTGCTGAAATCACTGTTTACTTATGGGCACACGTGCACACCCATGAGTGCACCAACTTGAACAGAATGCCATTTACTGCAGATCAATATTACCCCTCTTTGACCACTTGGCAGTAGCCCATCAGTCACTGCTTAGAGGAGCTAATGATGCACACCTGTTTCCAATGTCACTGATTGAGCAGACTCTCCACACCTACACCACAAAGAGAACAACAACATCATACATCACGACAACGAGGCTGACCTCTTTCAGCAGATCATAACACAAATAAACCCACACCACTGAAATAAGCTTGTGTCCTGTTATTTGCTCAGGCTGACTAATAAATTAATAAACCTTGACACTGATCTTCAACACACAAAAAACACACACACCTAGTGAAAAGGAAAGGGAGCAGCCTGTTCACGGACAAATTATTATATGTAGTTTCTTATTTCCTCCCAAAATAATATAATGAAATAATGATAAATAATAATAATAATATAAAATATTAGTGTTTTATGTGGTGTTGTCTTGTTGGCAGGGACAAAATGCATTAAGATAAAAGAGGATGGCAGTCATGGTTAAAAGAAAAAAACATTGGATGCAAACAGCAGACTCCTGTGTCAAAGTCACACGCTTTATTGACTCAATTGGACACACTGCGATTCCTCAAATCAACATGGTCTTACATTAAACAACACTGGGAATTTTCAAATAAATATTCAGCCATTAGCTGGCGCAGTCACTGGCTGCAGCAGAGCACCAACATCTCAGTTTTTGAAGGGAGGACTCACTGGCCAGAGCTGCTGCTATTTGTGGTTTAGTTCTGTATGGATTAAGACCTCAGGAGATGTTGGACAACAAAGGCAGACCCTCCTGTCAGGCTGTGTACAAATCCTGCTCACTTGGATTGACAAACTATAACCTCAACCACGGCATTAACCTAGAATGTAAACCCTTTATAACTATAAAACATTTGATTGGTGGAGGTAGTCAGGGGCAGACATGGCCTGGGAGAAAGTCTGTCTGGAAAGCACAGCTCAAGGGAAATAAACAACAACAACAAAAACTGTGCTTGACATGGTAGGTGTTAGGGGTCACGTGTGAAAGAGCTGTGTTACACGTTGCCGGCAGAGTGTAAGAATATGAAATAAGGAATAAGAAAGTTAAACAAAAACAACAGCAAATACTGACTTTTCAAAGCAGAAAACTTGATTGATAAACGAGTGTTGAACTTGGGTAATTATTTTTGGTGGCTAATTATAACAATTTTTAACTACAGATCACTTCATTAATTTTTCAATCTCACTATAGTTACAGAACAGTTTCATATTGGCTGTTTGGGAGAGCACGGAAATCAAATGGATGGTGAAATTGCACAATGTTGATTTATTTTTTTGACCACATACATTCAATATATATCTTTACTACAGGCACCAACATGCCTTTGAACACCTTTTCTGTATTTTCCTCTGCAACACAAAACAATCTGGACACTGACTGTTAGCATGAATAGCTAAAACATAAAACAGGTATTTTCCTTCAGCTACCAGACTAGAAAAATCCCCCCACTTCCAAATCTCATCTCTTTTTATTGCTTCCAACTGTGGGCACACAATGAACCTGAGCTCAAACCACACAGGAAGATCAGCTAGGGCTAATTCTGCCTCTGTATTCGACAACTCCATTAACCATAATCCCCTTTGGCACGCCAGAGGTGAATCCAACACACGGCTGCTATTGAGGAGGACTTAGGCTTCGCGATGCAGGTTTGCAGTCTGGTATCAGGAGAGGAGAGGGGACAGGAAGTTGTTGGTGCATTTCAAAAGAGGTGGAGAGGAAGGTGGAAGATATTAGTTGAATATTCACTGGGAAGAAATGATTCATGAATGAAAAATGTGACTTAGCACCTTTAAAAGATGCCTTCTTAATGCCCCAATGCAGAACTTATTCAGCCATTTACATGTTGGCACGCTCATCCAGATACTTGAAGAGTTTAGGATGAACATGGGAAATTATGCATGAAAGCATAATGTCAGCTTAATATTCCAAAAGTAACTTTGAAGAATATTTAAAAGCATGGGAAGATTTCCAGGACGGTTTGAACATTAAGAGAAAACCTAGCTGCTATTTTTTTTTTTTCCTTTTTCCTCAGATCTGAGAGATTCAGAGAGAGTCAAAGGGTTTTTCATCCCCATCCCTCAAGATTTTGTTCCTATAAATTTATGTACATAAATCTGCAACTACGGCCAAACAGCTGTTCTCAAGCAAACACAGGTCAAAGGGGACATCATCATCATCATCTCCTAATCACGTGATAAATCCACCATTATTTTCAGAAGAAAACATACAGTAAATTGACAAACCCCCAAAATAAGACTTTTTTTAAGTGTAAAAAGAAAAATATATATTTATGGACCGAACGGAAGATATGATACATATGTTAAATCTGAATTTTTATAACAAAAAATACATAAAATCCTTCAGAACAATTTTATCTAGCATCAAGTAAGATAAAGAGCAAAGAATGTTTGATAAATCTTGTTTTTACTGCTTCTTATTCTATGCACACAGGTTGCAGCTGAATGTGGTTGTTTAGCTTGAAGCAGGCATCTGTTCTTCAGTCTAACTGAGTCAATTTAGACAGCAACGAGACAATTCAACTGCCGGTGATTCATCATGATGTCTCCATAACAACCGTAGTATTTATGTAATGCTGTAATTGTCAAATGTTCAATGTTTTATAATTTGGTCTTGAAGCCGGGATATATTTCTCACTAACTGGGACATCTTGCCTATATTTAACTTTTTAATTTTTTTTTTCTTCTACAAATTGGTTCATCTTCTGAATCCTTGCCAGACATTTTCTCTACAAAAGGCTCCCGGTCTGCCAATTCCAAAAATGAACGTAGAAAAAAAAACAATCCTTGCGGGTTTGATGATGTGAAACTTGGCATTTATACACAGATAATTATATTGATTTATGCTTAATTAACTGACTTCAATGTTTCATTAAAAATGTGTTACATATAAAGAGTCTCTATGAGCGAGTGTAACGGTGGCAGTCACATTTAGACTCTGTTCCAGGTTAATCTCCTTGTCAGTAAAATGCTTCCGAGAATCAGCATATAGGCCAACCAGTCATTAGGCAGGTTTTAAGTCTTCCATGGTGGATTCAGATCATTACATGACTAAGAATAATAACATGAAACTCTTTGCTTTGATTAGATCATGACAACTGTTAAAAAGTGACACTAATATTATGTCACTTTTTCAGCATCTTGTCATGTAAACGCAATCATGGCCGAAGCCATTTATGTTTTTTTTTTCTTGTTTCTTGAGTTTCTCTTCTGAGATATTATGGCTGCATCATGTTCTGGTATGTATGGGGGCTACTGTCAGAGGGGAAATAAAGATCTATTTCTTCTTCCATGATCGATTTCTCACTGTATTGTTAAATGTTGGAGCAAAGCGTTAGGTCTAGAATAAGCCTTTCTCTGACTGTAGATGCTCTGAAAATGAGTGATGAGTCATTAATCAGTTGTTCAATACGAACATTTAAATCTTTTGATGGATTTTCCTTTGTGCCATTCTGAATGGCTATTAAGGCAATGAATACCTCACAGCCACAAATGCTGTTATTACACTTTAGCACAAGCATATCAGCATATCAGTTATAACAGTGTGCTCAGCAGCACCAACAAAATACATGCACGGCTGCTGACAGAGATCCACAATGAGTTAGCTGAGGGGAAACCCGCCGCTGCTTGATAATATCTGCCAGCAGAAAAGCCTCACTGTCGGCTCCAACAGAAAGGCCGCACCGATTTGTAGCAGCAAACACACACAGCCCGCTCCACCCCTTCCTCCACGGTGCTCCATCAACGACTTTATCTCATTGTGACGGCGAAAGCTGATGAAACATTTTCACCTGCAGCTCAGCCCTCTTCCTCTCAAAAGAAAAAAATAAAATAAAAAATAAAAAAACTCCTCTCTGCAGACAGGAGGGTAATTGAAGTTTCACCTTAGTTTCATCCACTATGGAGTTTCACAGAAAAATATACTGGAGCTAGAAGGTCATTGTCCCTGGCAGCTTCCATTTTCACATTTTTCACTTGAAAGGTGTTGACTTCTGATGACAAAAATGATGACGTGATGAAGCTGATGGTGTGCTGCTTTATTCATATGCTCAAAGCAGATTTCTTGTTAAAGTGCAAAAGCTCTCTCTCGTGGCGAAGCAAGTGGGTCTTTCATACTTTTTAGTTGGGCAAACACTTGTAAAATGGGGAGTGAAGATGTGAACCCGGGTCATTCCAGCTGAAGAAGCATCTCCACATTGACCACCGCACTGCATCCTACAAAAAACTAGCAGATAACCTGTCACTGCCTTGATTCTAGTGGATTGACTCCAGGCAACCAATATTAGAAAGCCATAAAGTTGCCCTCATTTTGCCAATAATATCTGTTCTCTGTTACGCTTGTATCCAAGGACATTCTTACCTAATGACAACTCTTCTCTCCCGATGCCACAATGATGAAGCAACTTTTTAACATTACAGCTAGAAGTGTAAATGGGATTCAGAATTTAACAAATGATCTTGTAAAATAGAACATACAACTGAATTTTCTTAGATTTTATTGGCCATAAAAAATTAAAATGCATGATGGAGTGTCTCTTCCAGAAGCTGAAGATGGTGGCCATGCTTCTATAATGCTGTTGAATGTGCTGTGAATGCTGATTGGACTAGAAATGCTGCTGCTGGTTTGTATATTGATGAACATGGTGACACAAAAAAAAAATTCCCTCACAAAGGCTGAGCTAACCCTAAGCCTCTTTGCTTGAGACTGACCTTGTGTAAATAAAGCGACCCATAGGTCGTCTGTGCAAGAAGCTTGCTATGACTTTCAGTTGAGTTTTATTGTTAGGTGATCTCTAGCAGCTGTGGTAATTATGATGGGGGCAAAGGAGGAAGTTAGGTGACGTAGTCTAAAGAGTGGCAAAGTCCATATTAGAGGAGTGTTGGGGTATGGCTGAGATGACACAATGCCTTTCACAGCAGGGTGACAAAAGCAGGGCGACCTCTTCTGTTTGAGGGGTCCATCCATCCAGCATGTTTACCTCAAAGGTCCTGAAAAAACAACAATGCTTACAATGAGCAACGAGGTCCAACAAGATCACACTGTTTTCCTGCCAAAGTTAGAACAGTTTTCATTATTTCATGTGCGATGACAGTATTTGTGCTTCCATCCTTGTTTTTAATCACTGATTTGAAAGGCTGCACACTTCTCAACAAGATTACAAACTCCTTCAACAGCGTCCTGTTGTTGTAAGGGAAGGGTTTCCATTGTAAACTGACAGCACAACAAGTGTTTGCTGTGGCATTAAACTGCAATTGCTGTTACCACAGCTGTCACCATGTCAGTCAGGACTGAAATCTTTAGGATTAGAACTTAAATGTTGGACAAACAGTCTTGAAAACGTCAAGTCCACACACTCATTTACTGCTCTGCTCAAGGTATTATAAAAATCTGAGCCACGTGTGTTAGCCATAACAGTGTTACTTTGATCATGAAAATTAATTCTTAATCTTGGAAAAACTTGTTTGTAAAAAAATAAAAAAATAAAAAAATAAAAACTCAATGTCAACTATTCAGCTTTTTGTGGGGCTTTCAACCAAATTCCAAAGGTGTTCTTCAGCAGATGGAGTTAACTCAGTTAGAGATAAGAGCATGAAGAGATCCATCCAGGAACTGCTGTTGAAAGCTCAGAAAAAGAAATAGTAAGAGGCCATTGAATTACAACCTTTTTTGTCAAACTACTAAACTAGTGTGTGTGTGTGTTTGTGTGTGTGTGTGTGTGTGTATGTGTGTGTGTGTGTATGAACCTAAATATTCCACATGCACAGCCTTAAAAAAGTCCTACACAGTGGTTGGTGGGGTTTTTCTTATAGTGTGCTCTGCACAAATGCTGATGCCATTCTAAATGTGTGATGCTTAACCCGAGGCAAGGGGTCAGGGGATCATTTTGGAGGTGTGGTAATATTTTTGGACACGAGAAAATATTTATTTAAATATACAAATGCTGCTTTTTGTTAATGGGTTCAGTGAAATGCTGATAAACTCCTCTGGCTATCTCACCTCTGCTCCCATTTCGGTCAATGTCAACCAGTTCCTCCAGCACATCTGCTCCCAGACCTCTCATCTCACCCTGCAATATCCACTGCTGATGTGCACAACCAGAGCAGATGGCGAGTACACTCTCACAGACACACACACACACACACACACACACACACACACACACACACACACACACACACATACACACACACACAGAGACGTGATGAACGCACACTCACCTGATACACACAGACCCCTGTTTGTTTTCTTTCTTAAAAAGGGTGGAAGTCAGCGGAGATGGGGCTGGAGGATGGTGAAGTGGACAAATAGTGTTGCGGGGTGAGATTAATCAGTACACAGTGTTGGGCTGCAGGTTACACAGAGGGATGAGGCCATTTTGAATGCCTGATTAGGTTTGATGTGTGAAGTGATGACTTGCTTGCCCATCCAGTTCCATTAGAAGTGAGGCTTACACGGCACCAACAATAGTTCAAGGGCAATGGTGTATGCAGCGCTTGCAATATGGGAAATCAGGGAGATGGATGTGCGAATGTTGTAGTGAGGTGATGTCCGAGCAAAGGTGCATCATGTAGGGCACGTTGGTGTATTTGTCTTTTGTGTCAGTATTGATTTTACCTGGACACAACACATAGCTCACTTCCTGTTTCTGGATGTTTACCTCCAGCTTTGCACAGATGTGATTAAAACACAGATGCTACATGTCACATGTACTGAAGAACTGGTTAGGGTTGGAGAAAATGAAACTGAAATGACCTCACTGCATTTGATGGTCTTGATCTAATAAATGATGGTAAGTTTTATGGTGAAGATTGGATCAACTTTGTAGAAGAAGATGAAACATAAAACGTATTTACAAGCAAGCTGAAACTGGCAGTGAAAAACCTGAGTCACCTTGACCAGTGG
Source organism: Seriola lalandi dorsalis (assembly GCF_002814215.2). Lineage (NCBI taxonomy): Eukaryota > Metazoa > Chordata > Actinopteri > Carangiformes > Carangidae > Seriola > Seriola lalandi. The sequence continues at coordinate 1,463,683 of NW_019525660.1, read as the reverse complement.
AAGTCACAGGAAAATGTTTGTTGATACAGTGGGGTCCAAAAGGCCGAGACCACTTGTCAAGATACTTCTGTTTTGCATTAGTTTTCAATATAATACTTATTTTTTGATCATTATAAATGATAATCAGCTGAATAGTTTGAGTAAAGAGTTGAATCTTTGAAAAACACACATGAATTTCAGAATATCTTCAGTATTTGGTTTGTCACCCTTTTGCTTTAGTGACAGCAGGCACTCGAGCTGGCATGGACTCCACAATTTTGTTCAAAACCTGATTACCCATGTTATCCCAGCATGACTTGATTGTGTTCCAAAGAGCTTCTTGTGATGCCACGGAGTGCTTGACTTTCTCAGTCTTCAAGAAACCCCCATACATGTTCAGTGGGATCGAGGTCGGGTGATTGTGGAAGAAAGTCCATGACAGTCAGGACTCCTCGGCCTTCTCTGGTTCTTCAAGTAGTTCTCGCAATGCAGTGGTTGAGGTGGAGTCAATTCAGTGCAGGTGTCCAACTCCAGAATAGGTAAAACACCCCACAGACTTGAATATTCCCACCACTGTGTGCCACTGTGGGTTCGATACACTGTGGTATCACTCTCTCTCCTGTTTGTTTCTTTACAAACACCATTCTGTTGCTGCCATAAATCTCAAACTTGGATTCATCAGTAAATATGACTTTTTTCCCTGTCGTCCACTGTGAATCGCTGGTGTTTCTCAGCCCACCCCTCATTTATCCTCCTGAGAAGTGCTTTAGTGCTTTTCTTTATTTAGCAAATCTGTATCTGTGAAGTTGCTTTTCTGTTTACTGGGGAGACTACGCTTGATACATTGATCTCCTGATGTTGTAGTCACTTTTGGTTTTGCATGATTGTACTTTGGATACAACTGCTCCAGTTTCTGCAAAGCGTTTTAGAGCTCCATGCACTGCTTCCTTAGAAACCTTCAGTCCAGCCACGACTTGACACTCAGAAAACCTCTCCTTGCTTAGAATTACAATTTGACTTCTTTCGCTTTCACTTAGTTACCATGCCATTTTTCCCGCTCTCACATTACTGCTTAGTGAATGATGATCTGCTGGAAACTCGAGCCACAGCCTTATTTATAAGAGGGGAACTCTTGATGCAAGTTGAGTTACTTAGATCAAATCCAACTGAGTGTCATCTGAACGCACGCTTCAATGGAAGGGATACAACTCAAGGAAATCCAATTAAGTTGGTCCATGTCCCAAATTTGCTTAAATTTGATTGCTGACCTAGAAAAATGCAGCACCTTAAATATTTCTTCTTGATTTTCCATGACTTTCTGAATCCTCAAACTTTCTGTTTATTTCCAAGTTTATTTGAAAATATTAGAGATTTTCAAGGTCTCCGAACTGTAGGACCCCACCCTACATAAATATCATTTGTAACACAAAGTTACAAATGATAGTCAAAAACGCTAGCACCATGTATTACTCTTAATTTCTTGCGAACATGAATAAATGAATAAAATAATGATATATAAAATGATACTTTTTTTAAAAATTATCAATCATTTGGTTGGTCACACCGCACCAAAAAGAAACCACGACCAAAAAATATCAAATTCAAAATATAATTGAGGTGTCAGTGACATACTGCACGCACTCATTCCCATGAAGAGTAGTCTGTGAGCGAGGCTCCTTCCTGACCAAAGAGGTAAGTGACTGAATGGGGCTGCTGGTGGTGGTGCATGCAGGTGGAGAGTGGGTAGAGAGTGATTTATTGTGAAGGGACAGAGTGGGTGGGATGGCGGGGAGGGGGCTGTGTCAGAAATTGCAGATATACAGCTAAGCTGCAACAGGAGCAGGTGCGCAGCTTCACTAAAGCAATGCATTAATGTTAAATGGAGAAACAGATGATGAAATATACATCACAGTGTGATCACTTTCATTCAGGGTGTGTGTGTGTGTGTGTGTGTGTGTGTGAATCATACTTGTACTTATGTAGTTGTTAACCATGTGCACTTGCTAAGCTTTGGCTTATTAAAGCAATTACACCAGAAATACATGAAGGTTAGCAAAGACAACGGTGGGATCCAAAACTACGGTGTAACTGTGTGTTTGTGTGAGTGTGGACATAATGACTGCAGGTTACTTGCATATAAATGTAAATGCAGGCATGTCCAAAGATGCAATATGGTAAGCTTTACATATACAAATCAATCTGATCAGTCCAGGAGACTTTTCCAAATGGATGAATCTTGACATCTGAATCCAACCCTATCACCATCAGTGTTCGGAGATTCTGAAAAACCCCAGATTGCACTCAATGGAAAACATTTTATTAATATTTATTATTATTTTATTTTATTTATTTATGTGTAATGCCAACACTCTCTATCAGTGCCTGGCAACTATGGCAGGTAAAGAAAACAGTTACAGTTAATAAAAATGCAAACATTAATTGCAGGTCTGTGATGGGATGCACATTCTCCTGCATGAAAGTCAGATGCGATAGCGATACACACTCATCCACCACCCCGACCTCCACGCGCTTACCTTCCATCTCATTAGGGCACACTGTCTGTAAATCATGAGGTGTGAATTTGGCCAATATGGTTGTAATTTCCAAAGATATGAGCTTCTGAAACCAGGCATGTTGGACAGAATCTTTCAAAGCCATAGTTAGTTAATTGACTTAAATATAGAATTTGAAAAGATATAGATACAACTTTGACTCATCAAATAAAACATTAAAGTCTTCTGGCACCACACAAATAAAATTACTGAAACACATGCTCATATTCCAATATTGTACAGGTGCATAATTACATGTGTGTTTGTCTTAGGTTTGAAGGAATCTAAATTATCAGACCTTGAGACCTGAACAACACTCTGGTCCACAAAATGCACTGTAGCTGGATCGCTACAGATAAAAACCCTTCATGCTTACTCTCGTCCAATTAGGCGAGAGGCTTTATGCTCCGTGACATGTAGAGTACAGTAGGCAAGTATCAGCGCTGTAACAGCTAACAGGATGGATGTTTGCTTTCTCTCTCTCTCTCTGTCTCTCTCTCTCTCTCTCTCTCTCTCCGTCTTTCCCTCTCTCTCTCTTTCTGTCTGTCTCTCATGCTTTCTGTGTTGCTCTCTTTGTCTTTATCTTCCGCTCCATCTCCTTACATCATTTATGAGAACATTGCTGATCACCCTGTCATCTTTTAGATACTGTCACTTCATATATATATATATATATATATATATATATGAAGTGACAGTATAGTAAGTGGTCATATATATATATATATATATATATATATATGACCACTTACTATATGCTCCCCTGCCTCTTTCTTTACATTTTTATCTGGAATCTCTCTCTTTTTCACACAAGAACGACAGCATTATATCATGAAAGTACAATGCTGCTGCTGCACTCTAACTGAAGCACTATAGATTTGCCCTTTGTGCTCCGATACATTTGCAGTATTCACTGTGACTTGAACACATAACCTCGCTTCTAAACAGCAGCAGGTACTATAAGTGCTCCATGCAGAGACTCGTCATCACTGTCTCAAACCTTTCACAATGTCCACCTTGACCTGGCAGTAAAGAGAGGGCGTTAATATCCAAACAGCGAGCTCTTTGCTGATGTAATGCATGACCTCTGGGTAATGAAGTCCTTCCAGTCTTGTGCCACCCTCTTTTTTCTCTTTCACCACCTTGTTCTTTCTTTTTCGTCACCGCTTTTCTCTCCACTTGTTACTTTCTTTTTTCTCCTTCATCCGGTTCCCTCTTTTTTTTTCCCCCCTCTAAGAGTTGATGGGTGCTTGGATGGACCCAAAACCCCAGGCAGGCAAAGCAGCTCGACCGTGGAGCTGCTCGGCAGAGGAAAGAAACTGCAAAGCTGCACTAATAACGTCCCCCTGAATATTTTAGACACAATTTATTTTTAATCCGCCGGCTGGAAATCAGAGTGATTCAGTTCCATATTGTGGCCCCTGGGGGTGTTTCGTTGCTCATACTTTTTTAATGACCACAATTCTGTCCATCCAGAGGGAGGGAGGGAGCTGGGACACAGTATACCAGCCTGTAACTCTGAAGGTAAAGGACATGAAAAGTCAGCAGGGAGTTTGATTCAAGATGAAATTCTGCCTTTTGAAAAAAAGAAAAACTGCCACCTGTACCTCGAAAATGACTGATGAGCCAATAATTGTTTTCCAATAATAGCACTGTAGGTAGCATATAAGGAAAAATAACAACATTTGGATGTCATGTAATTCCCATATGAAATTAAAGGAGCAGCAGAAGTCATTTTTGATAAAGCCTGGCAGTTTGTGCTTCATGGTAATTATCAGCATCGAGTGGGTGAAGCTGCAGAAAGCTTCTTACAGATTACATCAAATTACATCAGAAATACAGTTTGGGACTATTTTGGTGGCCTCGAGGTCTAAGATGATTCCCATGTAATAACATCATTCTGGGTTTAAGTCCATCCAGAGACATGCTATCTCTTCTCTCCAACATTAAAGGTATTAAAGGCAAACAGGGCCTTACGAGAGGGAGAGAAAAAACAAGAGCAAAGAAACGTCCATATACATAACAGTCTATCAGTTGTGCTGAGAAAGCAGGCTGCTGCTCTCTCCCTGGCTTTAAGTGCATCATTCATTGCTGAGCTTCACTAAGCAGTCTCATTGTATTCGTTAAAATTTAATTGAGTAAACACAAATGCTTCTCTTCATGTCTATATTTGGCATCATACGTGACTCATGCCTCATTTAAGGCTTCTTTTGATTGGCACCTGGAGTCACAGTTTCCTAACACATTTTATTGTATTTCCTGTATTAAGGACCAAGCTCAGAGTTTCATAAGGGCCATTATCAAAGATTGTATTACTAAATTAGGGCCATTGGGACCAAAGCAGCTCTGATGCTTTCCCAAGGGAAATGAAGAAATTGGTAATAGACAGATCGACAAAGCACTGAAGCACGGCTTGGGGATGGAATTAAATATTCCGCTCCGCCACTGAGATCATCTTAATATGTATTCATATTCTTGCGACGTGCATCCAGGAGCTATACTGCACACACAGTCATAATAAGAGGTTCCTACAGGGTGCATCACTAATTCAGTTAACATCATCATTAAACCAATAGATTACATGTAAAAAAAAAAAAAAAAAAAAAAGATGAATGGCTGGAATCACTGAGACCAGCACTTATGCTACTGATGTTCTTATTGTAACCTATATCTGTGATTTAAGTCAAGCGACATCCCTTTGTGATTACATGAATAGACATATCAAGGACGGTTCCCCCTCAGGAATAATAGGTCACATGATTCACTTTGAGTGCAATTATTTGAACTGACCCTGGAGATACAGAGGGGCCTCTTCGCTGCAACTGATGCCACGCTTATTACAGTGAAACAAATTGGGAAAAAAAAATATGTATTGTAGCGTAGGTTACTAGATAACTACTCATATCAGGTTGGTCACATGTGTTTTTCATGTGGTCGGAGCTAATGACATATACAGGGTTATTACTTCCTATCTCCATTTATATTTTTGAAGAGCTAGAAAAACTGCAAGACTTTCCAGAGATGAGTTAATGGCCAAGGTGTTTTTCATGTAAATAAAAACATTACCACAAACTGAGTTCCAGCAAAATCCTTCTTTCATTTAGAATGAACAAAGTGCCCTTACTGACTAACTTTGAAATGAAGAGAAAGATGAGCTCCTGTGATCTGAAGAGAAGGATGAAAAGAGGTTGCGGGAAATAAATAGAAAAATTCTAAGATGTCCTTTGTTCCTTAAACCAGTTCAGGTGTTTCTGGGTCCAGGTATCATTGAACTGGTGATGTTAATGCTGCCAAAAAAAGCATCATGTCTAAATGGTTGTTTTCAGATCCAGGTCATTAGTCATTAGTCTAAATTCAAGTAATGAATTACAATCAGTTAAATTTCTAGCAGGTATAGGGCACCTTGATGCTAGGAACTCAGTGTGTATAATGTGTTTGTATTAATCACACATTAATCACTCACCTCGCATTTGTTGACAAATCTGGTCCTAAAAAGGGTAAACCATTAACACTTGGTTTTTAGATAGGATTGGATTAGGGTTAAGTAATGTAATGATTACTGTTATAGTACATTTCAAAGGGGATTTTCCAGGCCAATTTGATGCTAAGTGACAAAAGTAAGCCTAATTGCATATACAATTATATAATAAACTATCAAACTGATGTCAGTAATGATGGTCCTTTATTAGAAAAAACCCCCACAGAAATTGGTACATTATATTTATCCTCATCTTACCTCCCTTATGATGTATGAACTACAAAATGGTCCAAGTAACTGTAACTACACAGTGATCAGGATTTCCAGATCTCCACTAGCCTGAGGGCTGTTCAGGCAGACTGTTCACAGACCCTCCCCCCTTCACTGGAACAATAGTTATCTTTTATCTATGCCATATTCTCAATGTAGACTTCTTATTTTCCAATGAGTACTGGAATATTTCATTTCTGGAAAGCACTGTTTGCAGCTCATGTAGTAATTGCACTGAAAGCAAGTGTTGCAAGCAAATGGTTCAGTTGACAATCGTACTCAGACTAACACACATGAAGTGCACTAATGCATTCCTTAGGTCACATCTTACAAGCAGTCAGGCAATGCAAGGGTACGAAACAGGGCTTTGGCAGTATGTGAGAACATATGTGGTCCTGAATAATGAGGGTTTGATGGAGAGGTACGAGGTTAGAATCAGCAGCAGCAACAACAAATAAAAGATAGGAAGAAAAGAAAGTGTTTTTTTTTAATCATTTGAGATAAGACAATATTTAGTTGATTCATATTTCAGGCCTTGATTCAGGTGTAGTGAGTGATTGTTTGTGATTGTTGTAGGAGGAGGTTGCTACTGCTGATTGAAATCCTTTTACATTTGTTTATTTTCATCAATGCTGAGTGTAGAGGAGGATTTGCAATCAGGGTTTGTTTTTTTGAATGTTTGTCATATAAATAACAAGAAAGGATGAAATGACATTTCATTGCTGCTGCTCAAGGTTCTTGTGTAATTTACTGGAACTTGAACATCCACATCGGAAATATTTTCTTTTTGTTATAAAAGACTGTTTTTTTAAATCATAACATGGTTCATATTATTTTCTAGTTTGGGCCATAATTCCCGAACATTCAAGTCTTAATACTTGGTATTTCTATTATACAGTAGCTCCAAAAATGAAGATGTAAAAGAAGCTAAATGGGCAGTAATCCAAAGCTCCAGACATACTAATGGTAATATTTGTACATGCATTTCAAATGGAAGTTACTATCAAAGATCACTGCCAATTCCAAATATGAATACATTTATCCTTTAATATAAAACCCCACAATGTATCTTTAATTAACTGGCAGTGTCCTCGATCCTTTTACCGACAGAGGTCCATTTACTGGCTGCCTGTCGATAGGCCCTTTGTCTGTCAGAGGGCTCATAGCTTTTTCCTAAAAGTATAGGATAGAATATTAGTGATCTGTAACCCTGGTACATTTGATATGAGGTTTTGAATTACTGTATTCCTCTTACTCTTTCCCAAACAATATTCAAACCAATTCCTATCCTTACATGACCCTACATGTACTCTGTCCTGGTCTGCAGACACCTCAAGCCTTCAAGCAGTTTTTTAATAATAATAATAATAAATATAGCCAATTAATATTATTTCTGGAAATAGCAACAATATATTTTAACTTCATGGCACCTGATATAATATCTCATGAACAGGTTTAGTTCCCCATTCCTTAGAGCAGGTGGTCACAAGTCACAAATAAGGACTATATCACGCACTTACAAATTGACTGTCGATAGAGCTGCTTAATTTGGTCAAACCTGAGATGTAAGAAATTGTTGCATATCTAGATTTGATAATGACTTAAGTTATTCAAATGTGAATAGTATTCACACAGATGAAAATGTTTTACCACTGTGGAGGTAGAATATAATAGCAAAATCTCAAATGATCCCATTGTAATAATTTATGCAAAATTGCATTCTTACATTTAATGGCACAAATAATTTATTGGGATTGATACTCTTTAAATCGTTTTATAAAGGTTTAACCCCACAAGACAGATGGATAAAGAGGAGTAGAGGACTCAGGATGGCGCCTTGAGGGACACCAGAGGGAATGTAATTGCTGAGTGTTTAAAGTAGCACACTCTTTAACTGTAATCTAGGATTAAAACTGTGTTAAACCATGTACATGTAAATGCAAACTTGCAATTAGTGCACTAACCATGCTGATGAATGGATGAATGTGTGTTAAATATACTCCAAATAGGAATGTTGTGTACTCAGCTGTTTTCCCATCAAGGAATAAAGTTTTAATTAGCCTATTCATTATGGCAAAAAATAAAGACTTACTGATTATTTTAGCTTGATTTTTCATGAGCACTGAAGCACATTACTCAAATCAAAATCAAATGTGTAATGACACTGTCATTAGTGTGATAAAATATTTTTAATGGGCTTCATATATGGCCAACGTTTTGAGGTATTTCAAGGGGGTTTATACTTTAATGTAAACACTGTGGAAAGCATATTATCAGCAGGAGAATTATTCTGTTCTCCTGGGTTAAATTATTAACACACAACTGCAATGGGTATTTTCAGCCCGTACCACAGTTTACTTTAATATTGATACAATTAACCATACCTGCCCATCATCTGAAAAACAATGAATACAGGAGCACTGCAGCATTAGGCAAATTTGCCAACATAGTGGCAATTACTCCTACTGTTCTGTGAGGATGACAAAAGCTGTTGAGGTTTGAATCTGAGGTTTGAAATGAGTCTTACAATGTTATGTGTGCATGTAGCTACCAGGAAAAACTGCAGAAAGTGTAATAAGATGGCAGGATTTTTCTGTTTTTTTTTTTTTTTTATGTGCTCACATTAAGAGTGTTTTAAAGTGGTCCAGACTGTATAGTAATGTTAAGTTTTTCTCAGCAATTTGCACATTAATGTCTCCTTTGCTATCACTGACAGAGATAATTGTTCATATGAAAGGGGATTTAGAATTGATTGATTTAGTGATATAATTATATCAATATAATGGTATAATTTATTTGTTTCATAGATAGTTCTTCTGAGGCTATAACATCATTCATTTGCTAATTACATTACTAATTGCTGCACAGCATTTTTAAACTATCAAATGACATCCCCAGCCTTTTATTAATCCCTTTTGAAATTCTGTCTCCGTCTTAGCCCAAAAAAGAATGAAAAACATGTCTTGCACTTTTTCAATTTCAGCAATTAAATAATGCATCAGTGTGGTTCCAATTTGAAATGTGAGGGGGGCATGTATTGGACTCCTAGTCACTGATGTGTTTCAATCTGTGTCTCTCTCTGAACCACACTGAGGGCTTCAGTTGGAGTTCCATGTGAGGGCCTCCCTTTTTCTAAATGCTGTGGGCGATCTTTGCTCATTCAACTGTATAACGACAGAGGTGATTGCAAAGACTACCAGGGATCCAAGGCAGAGGAGAAAAGAACACAAAAATTCAATAATGCAGAAAATGCTAATGTCCTTCCTTTCCCATAGGGTTGTTGCTGCTGGGTGTTTTTATTCCGTCAACTAGCAGGGTAATGACAGAGAGATACCATATTTCCTCAATTAAAAGCTGGGTCTCCAATAACGGCCGGGGGGGGAATAAACTCCTGGTGCCCATCATGTAATGTACATGCCAGTTAAGCAGAATGTAGTCTACATTTCTACTGCTTTAATTGAATAAATTCAACAATAAAATAATTTCATGCTTTCAACACTCATGTTAGTAGTAGGTTATTATTGTCAGTCAATATGGGTGTATATGTGTATTCATTTTGCTTTGTCATCTTTAAAATCCTGTCAAACTGTTGTTTGCATACACTATGCCTGCAGATGTTTCATAGTAAATGCCCTGTCAAGAAATTAAGGGTTTATGTCCACGGAAATGCCAGAAGTGCTTTTAATTTGAAACAATTACAGGAAGTGCTGTGTTGTATTTCTATTAAGAGTGTAGTGCAGTACCTTCCTTTAACTGGGCAAACTGGAGCGGATCAGAACAAGGCTTCTTGCCAAAACATGACCAATTATACTTCATCAAACAGAGAGAATTCAAAATAAAAGGCGTGCCTGTTTATATAACTCTCTTAGTGCATCCATGCTAGTTACACCATAGTCTATGCTGGAACTAAGATTTCCACAAAACTAGAACCACACTCCAGAGCTGCAGCAGCTACGAAGATAACATGGAGACCACAAAAATTCCAAAATGTTATGATCTAGGAAAGCTTTTTCCACTGGAAACCTTCTACTTATTGCAATTGCAGCTCTTAATCACAAAGTGTACTAAATAATATACAATAATAAAGTCCTTTTTGCCAACATTACTTTCTCCTTTACGCTTATTTTCGCTCTGTATCACAATATTTATGAAAGACTGTTTTTGGGGTTCTTTTGGCTCTATCTAGCAGTATCTATGGATATATCACCATACACATTAATGCAGAAGCATAAATCAACCTTTCCAGCATATTTATTCTTGCATATGGGATATCTGTTGAGTGTGGGTAAATGTTTGCAGGTGAAAACATCAGTTATTTGACGACTTGATCAGATGCGATTGTTGATGAGTTGATAGTGAATGGTTTATTGTTGATGCTTTTGTCAGACAGGTTGAGACAAAAGAGATGACGGAGAGGGGAGAGAAGAGAGGACTAAAGCTGAGATAAATAGAGGTGCTGGGCTAGATCAGGAATAAAGTGTTGGGTGGCGGGTTGGCGTGGGTTTCCATTTAGAAACAGAAAACTGCTGAGGAGCACCTGTCGTCACAATCTGTCCACCTCCACAGTGCCGCTCTGTGAGTCTGCTCAGACAGAGGCTGCTTCAAAGCTGTGGTTGTGGAATTTGGTTGAAATCGTTTGATGCCGATTTCTATCTCTGCTTCCCTGTATCCCATAACAACTGCATCTACCTCACACAAACACATCTCTCTCTCTCTCTCTCTCTCTCTCTCTCTCTCTCTCTGAAGCATCCATACATGTTTTCTTATATAGCACAACAAGGCTATGTGTAATCAACGGGATGACATTCCTGCACATGTATGTGCCGTTTTCAAGGACAGGGGTGGATGCATTCACCAGGTGATTCATCCTTCCATCCTTCCTTTTTCTACACCTGTGTTGTTGTGAAGTTTATCTGGAGCAATGAGCATAAACATAACATAACATTAATGGGAGTGGCCCCTGGGTCTCCTGGTTAATAGGTTCTGACACCTTGGCATGGGCTTGATAGATCAGGTGCCAAATAGACAAAGGCTGCAGGCATGGAAAACCTTATTACAGCCTGACAGAGGAGAGTAGCGGCTGAGATCCATCACCCTCTAGGGAGCTGTGTGCATGTGTGTGTTTGTAGATTTAGAGAGGGTGGTGTGTGAGGAGGACATCACTGGCAAACGGAAATCCACTGAATGCCAAGCTTCACATAAGGTGAGGCTGCTTTGCCCTCTGGACTGCTGTGAATATGCAATGTGGGTGTTTGTGTGTCTGCCACAAAGAGTCTTCAAAGTTGAACCCTAAAGGAACACAGCTGAGAGGTATTTCAACGTCATCTGTATGGACTGGAGGTGGATTTGGATAGGTGTTGCGACTCCGTACAAGAAAAATGTGAAAGAATTTGACAAAAATGTATAAAACAAGTGTTTTTGTTTCAGATCAATTAAAAAGAATGATTAGCCACATTTATTATGAACAAATCAAAACGTGTAAACATATGGACCGACCTTCATCAGTGGTCACAAAAAGCTCATGAAGAAAAAACAGATCATGAGAATCATGAGCTGATAATCATGAGCTGAGACAGCAGCGGACCTCATATGTCACGGATGACAGGCAAGAAGTCTCTTGTGCTCTTAGAATATGGTAATAATTTAGTCACAAGCACAAAACACTTTTATTTTCACCTCTTTAGTGTCTAATGTGATCAAATCCCTGCACTTACTTGCTGCCAGGTATATGTGTTACCATGGTTACCAAATGATGTAGAGCACCTACGGAGATCGCTTCAGACCCACCACATTTTCAGGCCGTCATTGCGGCGCAGGTGTTTGATCGCCACCAGAGTTCACTTGACATCCCTGAACAAACCCAGAGTTTCTTCGAACACAACCAAAGAAGTTAGATGTGAAAGCTCCCCAAGTCTTTTCCTAAGGCCAGAATCATTCCTTTGAATTCTGACGCTTTTAAAAAGAAAATGCTTGTCAACCATAGTGACCAACAATGTCAACAAAAAGTTTCTGATAGATATAAAATAAACACATCCTGTAAAATACTTTGTCTTGATTCTGGCGCTAACATTGCAGGTATTCATGCACAACAGGCTGCCATCAACATCAAGCCCTCAACATGCGGAATAATAATGTACCTATCAATAAATAAAGAGAGCTCTGCTTAGCACACAGCGTGAGGAGCAATGGCCTAGCTGGGAGTGGAGATCTGTCAGCACAGAGCATTCCTGAGACGCAGCTGGAAGTTACATTGGGTAAACAGGCAGCCAAGCAGTGTGTGGGACCATCCTGTGGTCAGAAGGTCATGCGTCTAGTTTCTGCAAGCTGATTTTTGGTGACCATGTGACCTACACCACCTCCGCCAGCCCATGTTATATTTTATTTAAGTTTTTTAGTGTGGAAGTGGGTATACCTGTAGAGGTTTGGGTTTAGTAAAATACATATTCTATATTTCCAAATTAAAGCTGCTTTTGGGGCAGAAATAATCTTACAAACAGTGTCCATGCTTTAACAAATTTATTGATAGAACCATGCAATGTATCATTTTGTCTCAAGTCATAAAGACCTCACTTCCTGTATCCTGTCTTGAGGGGAGGTTATTTAATCTTTTTCTTGACTGGCAGTTCTTTAATATTGATCTAAAAGCATAAAAAAACCCTAGAGTCTGACAGTTACAATGGTGCTACTTCTTAAAAATGACCAATGCTTCTACTCCTCCTCTTTTGAGCTACAGAGACAATTTAATAAAAACATGATTTAATCTCAATACACACTCATCAAGGTCTGTCCCAACTTGGATTTCACATTTGATCATCACTGACTTTTCCTCACATATCTCACAACAGGGTCCCAGATCCACCACTGGTTATATAATCAGCCCTTTGTTGACATTTTTCCAAGAATCCACTACAGGTGCTGATCATCAGAATTGCAAATACTTGTAGATCACACCCATGTGTGCCCGTGTTTGTGCTTGCACCTTGAAACAGGATATTCCTTCTGGCCTCCAAATCAGTGACGGTGCCAAAGACCTGGTGCTGCTGACAGACCTCCGCGCACCCTCAGCTGTTGAATTGCACCTTGTCGTATGCATGGGCAGATAAGTAACATTACCAACATTGCTGCTGCAATCATGAGAATGTCATGGCTCTGTACAGAAAGATGGTTGTTAACATGTTTGGTTGGGCGTGACCACTCTCCAGTGCAAGGAATAGGACGATCTTTTTGGTGTTACTGGTGTAATACCTGAGCACCATTCAGAGCATCTATTTTCCTTGTCTGCTTTTGAGGAAAAGATCTCCGATTGCATTAACTGCTAGTTTCTGATTCATCCTTTCTCATTTTGACTCAAGGAAAAAACGACACACATTTTATCACAACCAAGAAATATGGTGCCATGTCTTGTCCCTCACTGATGGGAATCATCCTCCTCAACAGCACCAGGGCATGTTTTGTCCTCATTCATCCCCACCCACGGGTATTTTCCACCCACCTAGAAAGCTTGTCCTTCTCACTTCCTGTGGTGTCTGGAGGGAGATAGCATGAATATCCACCTGCATTACACCCCTCTCACAAAGGTTCATGCTGACAGGTGAGGAAGTGGTTCCCCAGGCCAACAATAGGAGTTGGCAGTGACAAGATTAGAACTGGATATGATTATACAAGGGTAAAGAGGGTAAATCTAAAAACTAAAAAAAAGTCACTAACAAGTCAGCCTGCTTGCTCCATGTTTTAAATTTAAATCTATTTATGTCAGTATGGTAGTAGGCCATATTTGTGCTGACAGTAGGAATAATTTCCCACCATCAACACGATGTATGTCAACGGATAAGAGTAAGAGATATTTTCTGAGTTTTATGGTCTGATGGACCGAGCAGGGACACTTTTAAAATTATGATAATTTAACATCTATTTAGCCATTTTGCTGTTCAGAGTCAGAGTCAGAGTCAGAGTCAGAGTCAGAGTCAGAGTCAGAGTCAGAGTCAGAATAGAAGTTTTGATGACACCTTTGAGGTCGTGTTACTAATGGTGTACACAGATAACCCAATTTCAGACATTTTCTGAAAGGTTCCTCATGAATGATAAAGTCCAAAGGCCCTGATGTTGAACCTTTGTGAAAGTGCAGCTCTTTCATCTGAATTGTGTGCCTGAAGTATGTACAGACCACGGTGTGGACTTAGGAACATGATACAGACGTGATCTGTGATGTTGCATGTTTGCTGGGTGAGGGAATGTAATTGAAATAAAGCCTGTATTGGGTGAGGAAATGGCATCTTTTTCTTTCTCTTCTTCTCTTCTCTCATCTCATAATGTGCAAAAGCAGGTATAGCCTCTGGCGTGAAATGTACAATCATTTCAACTTCCATTTACTTTCATATTAGCATCTTATTATGCCCACCATTTGCCCAATACTGAAAGCTGCCATGTAACACCTTCCTGCTGAGGGCCACTGAGTGGGTACGCTACAGCAGAAACTTTTAATGCAGTGGGGAAACTCCAGGTGGGTACGTTGCTGGAGGGGCTGTCCCAGAGGGGCTGTTTTTCATCCTATGACAAGTAATTTATGAGTTTTTAGGCAACAGAGCCCGTCCCCAGTCTATTAATTTATGTTGTTTGTCCTGTCTTTTTTCTCATGCCCAGCTGCCTCTTCAAGGGTGGGCAGCGTAAGCCAGGGCTGAGGGTGGATCTGTGATTTAATGGGTGAATCTTTGCCCAACAATTTAAAAAATTCTCTTTCTTCCACTTTTATTTTACTGCCACCTTTAGTTTTATGACTTATCTCAGCCATCATGTTTGTTCAATCTCTGCTGGATCGCTAAGCTCAACACGTTAATGAACAGGAGACTTTGTTTTGCTCTCAGGCTGGTTATATGCACATTACCAGTTAATAATGACTGACAATAATCCAATGATTACAAGAATTAATCACAATAACCAATTAATTGCTGATGTTAAATTGTGTGGGGGTTTTGTTGTTTTTTTTGGTTTTTTTTACATGTTTCCATGAATGTCATACTGTTATTACTTGGAAATCACATGAGCAGGAATCCCTTCAGGTTGAACACAATATTTATGCGAGTGCAGTGATGAAATATTTTCCAACTGTTTGACCCAGGGAAATGATATAGGAATTGAATCGAACTCCTTTATCGGAGATCATACATCTGGTGGTATGTTCTCTGAAGATACGTCAGGGTTGCATGCAGGCCTCGTCCCTGAATGAATTAGATCCTCCTGAAGGAAAATCAATGGGCCTCCCTCTGAGGAGGTGTTTATGGGGGTGAAAACAGAGATGGGATCCCAGTGAGGAGACTGTATAACTGGTCATCCATCCATGGAAACAGTGTCAGTCCTCCTTCACCTCCCCTGCCAAGTGTTGGCCTTCTGTTCTACCTTGGCTCTTATAGCCAGCCCATATGTCATTAGCTCTCCTGGGACTATCACACACTCCCACCTGGGAGGATGAAAATACGAAAAAAAAAAAAGGAAAAACTGTGTTATAGCCTACCATGCATTAACTGTGTTTGAATAGTATGTTGGGGCCTCATAATAAAGATGTAAACACTCATGGTCACACAAGCAGTTTGGTGAACTTTGACATATAATTTGTCAAATAGCCTTGACATTGATGACCTTTTGGGGGAATTAAGAACCAGAGAATCCAAAATGCAGGAAGCTACCACATCTTATTAGCTGTGCTGTGCCGTCCACTTTTATTTAACTGCCTCACAAAAGAGGAATGGTTTGCAGACAGTTATAAAATAGGAATTAATGGGAAGCCTGTTAGCAATCAAGCTAACAGGCTTTCCAACAGACAGTTAACGTTTAACGTTTAAGTTAAAGTTTGCAAGTTTGCTTGTTTGGAAAACCTATTTGCCCCCTCTAACACCTCTTTATTGAATTAAATTATATAAATTCCTGATAACAAAATGCCAGGGGACAGTAAACGCCCAATACAGAGTAAATAGGAAGAAGCTTGGATAGTTTTCGTGACCGACTAGCATTAGTGCGTTCCCATATCATTAGATTATCTTACCGGCTATAGTAGTTTAGCAGCTAATCCTGTGATGAGTAAGTAAGGAATCTAAAAACACATAATTTCTGAAGAAGCATGGAAATTGAATTGTGCCACTTACTGACCTCAGCCACTATCCCTTGCCCCTTATTTTAACCCGTATCTCAGCATAATTGTTTTGTTCCTGAGGTCATGATCCTGAAACAGCCCTTTAAAGCAGTGAGTAATGGCCATAATGCCCTTACTTTCTAAAAATGTTAGAATGGTCCTCACAAAGACAGAAATACTGGAGTGCACACACAAACAAACAGTCACCCTGTCCCTCACCTTCATTCTCACACATGCACACACACCCGGCTGGCGATCAGCAGCAGTATGAGCCTTTGCTCATGCATAGCTGAAAGGTAGTTTGCCAATGCGAATAGCATCGCAAATCTACATAGGCAACATAAATCAGGGCAAAGCAACGTGATGAAAGATTTAATCTTGGTGGTCTTCAGTGGACATGAAAGATCCATCTTCCCAGACGAGAGGTCCATTTCCCCTGACACCCCTGACAAAAGCAGCTCCATCGGCAAGTGAGACATTCGGAGGCAGATTGTGTCTGTCTGCGAGTGGATTCTTCCTTTGGAAAGCAAATCAGTCCCATTTCTAAAAGAATTCTGCAGCTATAACCTCGGGTATTTATTTATTTAATTTCCAACTGAAATTAATTTCTTTTTTTTTTTGCAGAGAAACCTTGACATGAATGCAGCATCAGTGATAAACATTTAAGACAACAATCTGTCAATCTATCTACCGAAAGCAAAATTCAAATTGGAGGTCATTATCAGTAGAAGTCAATGTTTTTAAATAAAGGTGAACTGGAAATAACAAGGACCGGCTTTTACAGCTCGAGACTTTGTTGCACAGATGGCAACTGACTGTGACACACCCCACACAGCTGCTGTATAATTTGTCCTTCGTCAGATGAGTCGCGATGTTGTTTACCGATTTCCTATCACAGTCATCATTATTTTGAAGCTTCCTTCATATATCATTTATAGTGCATCAACTCATGGTGGCATTTTGCTGAATTAGGAGTCTGCTTTGTAAAGGTTTTTGATGTTTTTGGTGCCTTCTGTATAGAATATTTTGAATTTCCTCTGAGAAATCACAACACGTGTGGAATGACTCCTGTTTTTAGTGCTTTTTTAATGCAGGGAATTTATGCTGCACCCCACTGATTGTGACGTACAGTATCAAAATATGATAATGTGTTTTCTAACAGATGGATGTAAACATTTAACGAGCCTTGCTTGCATTTTCAGAGCTTAACGGCATATTAAACTCATAGAGAGCATCGGGATTTCCATGAGTGTGAATCAATTTAGTCACAGTTGATCAAAAACTGGAATGTTTGTTTCATTTTAGCATGTCTAAATTTGCTAACAGGATTACACAGTTAGTTTTGTGTTATGTTTGTGATTTGTAAATTTAGTTGACTGTGAAAATTGTTTACTTGATTTTTAGACTTTGTTTTTTCATTTGATTTAAATATAGATGTAGATGTAGATTGTAAGCCTACGCTGGCAGGGCCATGATACAGTAATAAAATGTCCATTTATTGGCACATACAAGATTTTTCCCCTGGGTTGGATAAAATGCGAAGAAATACATCCAGGCTGCTTAATCCATCTGTACAGTACATTGGTTTATGCTGAACTGTATCTGTTGGTATGATCCATTTCCTTGAGTGCTCCCAGGCCACAACGGAGGATGGCCTGTCTGTACATCGCCATATATCCCACAATGTTATGAGACACACCATTAGTTTATTGCTCAGCCAGCATTGGCAAGCAAGTGAGCGTGAACAATGTGAAAAACTGAAGGAGAGTTGGAAACAATCTCTACTGATAAATTGAGAGGAAAGATAGAATTGTTTGTTTCTGAGTACTGTTTTAGTTTTTTGTTGCTGACTTGAATGCTCCCAAATCAGTCTCAGTCTAAGACAATGGACATGATGAAGGATCTTTGGACACACATCTGATTGATTGCTGCACATACAGCGCTCAACCTGTCACAGCACAGAGGAAACTCATAAATTAATCAAATTTGATCAAAGTGTAAATCTTCGGTTAGCGTTAACGTGAATGTCACTGCTGTTAAAGCCAGCTGCTGCGTCTGCTGGGTTGCATCTGTGACATTTGCAGAAGAAATGCCACCTCAAAGCTGCTCACACACCTTCGACGTGCTCGGAGCGATTGAAAACAACAGAAAAACAGCTTGCCACGGTTCGTTACCATGGAAATGTGTCTCGACCTCGTTCAAAAGAGAAGCTCTCTCTTTGTTCTGAAGCGCAGCTCACTTTCACTCAATCCTGAATAACACACGATTGTGTACTCGCTCCCTTGATAAAACACAACAGCTGTTTGTTTTATTCTCAAGGGTGACTTAAAATGGTGGTATGCATGGAAGAGC
>NW_019525660.1:1444485-1444909 GCF_002814215.2 Seriola lalandi dorsalis | reverse complement strand
TTAAGCTTCTTATACTAAGATACAATCAATTCTATCGATCCCTATCACACTGTAATTAATTAGGTTAAACAATTATGTAAGAACTATTTACCAAAGAGGAACAATTCCACAAAAGGAGACTCATTAACAAACATTAGGAATTAAACTTTGTAATCTTGCTCTCTTGTCATAAACAACGCTTTGTTGCTGAGGCACAAACAAACCCCTGTCCACGGCCATGGGGATCAACGTGATGTAAATGAATCTGATCCTCTATTAGCATCGCCATCTTACCAGCACAGGTCTGTGCAAGAGGACTGGGCACTGCCATCCTCTGCCCTTCAACCCCTGTGGCAGCGAAGCTGAAGTGCTGTTTGTAGATGGCAGACCTATTGTCCTATTGTCGTCATTTCAGTTGCAGACTTTCTTTTTTTTTTTTTTTTTT
>NW_019525660.1:1442727-1444465 GCF_002814215.2 Seriola lalandi dorsalis | reverse complement strand
CCCTCGCTCCCGCCAACGTGCAGCTACAGGATGACACGCTGTACTGGAACATGAGAAACCCAGCTAACACTGTTGCCATGACAACCCAGCCAGAGGATAACTGTTTTACAGCATATAACACCACCCACCACCTTGGCTGCCTCAGAAATATGTTGCTCCTCTCTGCTCTGTATGGCAGTGGTGAGACGCTTTGGTAGTCGCTCACAGTTTCTCAATCCGACCTACAGTGATTCAACTACTCCTGCTGAAAGACTTCCCTTTTTCACTCACACACCAGAGCTAAAGAAGAAAAACACTAATGAACCATCCTACTGTCAAAGCAACACAAGCAAAGGACTAATTGAAAATGTCACATCTGCATCGTAAATGTCACTGGTTTTAAGAGATGTGTCCCACCGATAACATTATCTCCCCGTCATCTCTGTTTCACTTTAGCATCATTTTGTGACAAAAATAAATAAACATGGCCATGGTTTATCAGCGCTGTTGTCATCCAGCTTATGGAAGATAAGAAGAAATGTCAGCCAATGAAAAGTCTAGTCATTCTTACCTTGGAAAACATCTGGAAAACACAACACTGAAGTAGAGCTGATATGTTCCTGGTTACTGTACAAAACAAGCATGTTCTCTTACGTCTGAAGGACATGTAGGCCAGGGCATCTCTTTTTTATTTTTATTTATGATATGTTGTGACACTCCTGCTCCTGCAGTTTGGATATTGTACTTGGCCATATTATGATTTTTATTTTAATATAGTGGTGAACTGCTCAGCCCTACACTGAAGTAAACTTTGTTCCAGAGACTTTATGTAGTTCTAGTAAGTAAATATATTTACACATACATACACTTCTATACCTTTTTTCTTTCCTTCTTTGTCTTACTATTAATATACTATTAGTCCTGATAGTATCAATATTATGATTGATTATTATTTCTACAATAAGAGTAAATCAGATTTTCAGATCTGATTTTTTCTGTATTTCAGCATAAATTGAAGACATGCGTTTAATACCATCCTTCCTCTTGTCACAACACTAATTAGTGCACATATTCTCCCTGACAACAAGATAATTGATTGGCCAGCGGGAGCAGATATTTTGGGTTAATTTACTTCAACAGTGAATCAATTATCGTCTATCTCTGCCTGTGTTAACAATCTTTGTAAATGAGCTGCACGTAATGTTGGAATTGTGGAATGTCTCCGAGGCATATTTGTAAATCAGTGACTCGTCCTGCTCAGTCCTGGATGAAAGACAACCGCTCATATTATCTGATGCAATGAGAATGTAAGTACTGTGTAAACATTTATTTTGACTCAATCTTGACATCTTAATTTGAGACGTAATGAATCATTGCGAATCGTTAAGCTTCTTATACTAAGATACAATCAATTCTATCGATCCCTATCACACTGTAATTAATTAGGTTAAACAATTATGTAAGAACTATTTACCAAAGAGGAACAATTCCACAAAAGGAGACTCATTAACAAACATTAGGAATTAAACTTTGTAATCTTGCTCTCTTGTCATAAACAACGCTTTGTTGCTGAGGCACAAACAAACCCCTGTCCACGGCCATGGGGATCAACGTGATGTAAATGAATCTGATCCTCTATTAGCATCGCCATCTTACCAGCACAGGTCTGTGCAAGAGGACTGGGCACTGCCATCCTCTGCCCTTCAACCCCTGTGGCAGCGAAGCTGAAGTGCTGTTTGTAGATGGCAGACCTATTGTC
>NW_019525660.1:1435049-1442707 GCF_002814215.2 Seriola lalandi dorsalis | reverse complement strand
TCAGTTGCAGACTTTTTTTTTTTTTTTTTTTTTCCAAGCTCTCAGAGACCTGTCATTTACATAATATCTCCCATGCTTCATTGACTTGTTAAATGGGTGAAGCAGTAAATGTGACATGAAACGTCACCTTGATTGCATTCTGGTGACATTTAAGTGAAGTGTCACCTTCATTAAGTTTCGCTGGCAGACTGACAAGTTGCTGAGCTGCGGCACAAAAAGTGGAGATATAAATAAGCAATCTACAATTTAAGTTTTTTTAAAACTAAATGGAAAAATGACATTCTGCCAAATTGCTGAAACAGAAGCTTTTCATGTTATTCCATGAAAATATTATTTATGGAATGGGAGTACAACTTTTAAGTATATGACAGTGAGTATGACAATGAGTTAATGAAATTT
Source organism: Seriola lalandi dorsalis (assembly GCF_002814215.2). Lineage (NCBI taxonomy): Eukaryota > Metazoa > Chordata > Actinopteri > Carangiformes > Carangidae > Seriola > Seriola lalandi. The sequence continues at coordinate 1,442,308 of NW_019525660.1, read as the reverse complement.
GTAACCCCTTCTGCTTGCAAAAAAGCTCTTGCATCTTAAATCTGCACCATCATCGCTGTGTGAGCATTTCTGTGCCATTGCTGCATTTTAATGAGGCCAAGCCAGGCACTCAGGCCTCGGTTAATAAACCTGAAGATGAAACATCACCCTGGCTGTGCTATTGACGTCTCCTATATGAGGTGGCAGATTCAGGACATTCCTTGTGTACCTTCTGTCATCATTAGCTTCAGCCCGGGCAGGATCCTATCAGAATATCCACGGACAACCAACAATGTGAAACGCTGGGAGGAAGGGAGGGAGCGGGAGAGAGCTGACGCCTCACGGGCTGATTGCTCACACGGGTGAAGATTCATTTTGGTTAACCATCCCTTCGTGTCATGATTGGCTGAACTAATGGCCCATAAACACACCTGATTACACAAAGGTGGTGAGACTGATTGGTGGAATGATAGCATCGCTCCTGAGGAATGTAACTTCAATAAGTCATTTCCACATTGCAGAAAAGCTAAATTGTGTCAAAGGTTGGTTCGCTTTCTAACAACAACGTGGAACTAGTTACATTAGGACACATAATATTGTTCTAACTTGCACATAAGGTTTAAATAACAACTTCAAAAGGAATAAATGGCAAAAACCTCAGGCCACAGTTATGTTCATAAAGGAGCAAACGTTTGCAGTGCAGCCATGAGACAATCCTAACCTTTAAGAATTCCTTGGTCTTAAAGTAAAAGCTGAAGCTACAAAGTGGTGGGCTCCAAGGAAAACAAATTAAGGTTATGCAAATCTTTTTTATTTTGGTTGAAAGTCAAACAGCAAAATTGTACTTAAATAGGAGAGAAACCTGTGAATTATTTAGTGCAAATACAATGGAAGCTACAAGATATTCCTTTTTATTGGCTAATTACGTTTTTGACCATACGTCTTTTCTTTTTTTTCAAACTGTGGATATCTCTAAATCCCTCCATTATTAAAAGTTTGGAAGACAAAGAAGACAAACAATGGGAAGGCTTATTCTTCAACACCTTGAAGCTGTTGAGTGACACTAACTCTCACACTCTATTTTCCAGATTCCAACACTATATCTACTTTTTTCACTGATTTTGATTTTATGTGATGGTGTCATATTAAAGCTACTCATTTTTTGGCTTTTCCCGAATAACTTCAAAGGGAGTGTGAAGATAAATCAAGATATATCATATTTTGTGGTTAAATATGATATTTGCTGGTGATGTGTACTTAGACTGGTAGCTTCCTATCATCCTAAATACCATAATCCTAAATGTAAACAGTCCATAAATTGATATACTACATCTGAGATACAGTTGGAGATACAACATAAGTCAGGCTTATGGCTTCCTCAATGGCTTAGATGGAGATTAATTTCAGCCCTTGAGTATCTTCAGTTCTTTAGTCCCGAGACGGATGTGTTCTTCTTTCCACAGCAGATATACAGAGGTAAACAGTATGTATATGTTAACAAAAGCAAACACAAAAAGACTGTTGGAGGTGAGAGCCAAAATCAATCCAACAGTCATGCACCAGGCAGAGGTCTCACTATACAGTACATTTGGGCTGACCAGATGTGTCCAGTGGCAAAGCCATCTAGTGTAACTCAGCACCAGATGGTGAGCAGGCGCTCTCCTGTATCCTCTGCCCAAGTGTTTATATCAGGACATGTGAGTGGAGTGGAGGAGGAGGGGTGTGGGGGTGGGGAGGGCTGTGTGATTTTCGCCTGGAGCGAGGAGCGGCTTTTTAGAAAGTCAAAGTGTCAACATACCAGCCTCCATCTCATGAGTCCAACACATCACATATGCACATGGTGTATAGTGTAATGTACTGTATGTAGGTAAAAACATCAAAGTTTGAAAATCTAGGATGAATTCAAACAGTGGCAGTGAAGCTCAATTCATCTTCCGCCGGAGGGGAAGTCTCTGTGGAATCACAGCAGCAGGTTTCCTCCTGTGTGTGACGAGTGTTAGCAGGTAGTGGCGAGGAAAAATTGGAGTGTGGAATAAATTGACCACAGAGTTAATGTGATATGGTAAGACTTTTAGCAATATGCTGACAATGTTATTGACAGAATATAAACATGCTGTTTTGCTCACGGTGCATGTATCACTACGATTTGCAGATGATGTCATCGGGGGCCAAGTTGCTCACATCCAACCCTGTCTGCACACGGGGGGGGGGGGGTTACATGGGCCTTTAATTTATGCCACATTTACAAGAACAAATTTTGTGTTAAAATGTTGAACAATCAACCTACTTATTGTAAAATACCCAGGGCATTGTTTCTTGTTAGCTGTTAAAAGTACATTGACCTGGTTATTAACCCCTCCATTGATGGACTGTTCCGCCACAACTATTGAGTGAAAGCAAAAGAAATTTTCGATAATATGTCTAGTAAAGCATTTTGACCTACAGTCCGCGGGCGACAATCCACTTATTAAAAGGACAGAGTGTGGCAAAACTATATATATACATTTTTTAAATTATTTGATTTAATACGATAATTAACTTCAAGGTATGATGGGAAATTTACATAAAGAGCTGCAGAAGAAGATGGGGCGTGAATTGGGAGAAAAGGCAGATTATCTTCATAGAGCAGAGGGAAGTCAGCTGTCTTCATGGAGACGTGTGACATTCATTAACACCCAGCAGTAGCAGGGTGGACTCAAGGCATCTCGTCCCTCAGCATGTAAGCTCATAACTATGAGATTTATTCTCCTCCGTGGCCTCCACAAAGGCTTAGTCCTGAGTTAGCGTGTTGCTGTTGGTGGACAATATATTATATTTACAAAAAAAAAGAAGCTTTTCAAGGGTAAACAAATTAATATTAAGCATTAACTTTTTTTAACGGCAACACAATTGACATGGCTTCAAATGTCATGAGGGTCGGGAAAATAATGCAGTAAAAGACCAGATTATTTCTACATAATAGGAGCATTTTTACATTGGCTGCAGTAGAAATACCATATGTAATAGGAGTGTGCATGACCTGGAATTTTGACATATATATGACATTACTATTGAAAGAAAAATAAATCCAAATTGATTAAATAAATAAAAACAAAGAATATAATCATATTCCGTAAACCAATAAAAACAAGTGTCTTTATCAAGCTTTATATTTCACAGCAGACATTTTGACTTGTCGTAGTCAGAGAAGCATAGATGCTATGATGTAATGATTACCAATAGCTCGCAGTAAGTCAGTAAGACAGTGAGCCAGCATGAACAAAACCAGCACCCTGAAAGTGAAGCAGCTTAAATGGAATTTTACCATCATTAACTTGATTATTTACACCTGTGCTTCTCCAACTGTGACATGTCAAAATGTCTTCAGTAAAAAGGGCCTATTTAAGACCCTGCACACCTGCAAATGCGTTCCCACTTATCTGGCTGATTAGACCTGTGCTCAGTGTGAAGCTGGGAGGAGCTAATGATGGGAATTGTGTAAGGGAGCTGAACTCTTTGTATCAAAGTTGCAAGGTGTAACAGGTGCAACAAAACTAATGTTTTTTTTCCTATACACTGTGCAGTAACAGCAATTATGGAAATTCATTGCACATCACCCTGTAAAAGATGAACTGTATTTGTTCCCCCTTGTCTTTTTCAGAAGCCGAGAGCCTAGTGGTGGGGCTGGTGTCTTTGGGTAGTGAGATCTCCTTTCCCCCTGGCCTCGCTCAGCCTCAGCTCTGAATAGTTCCCCTGCCCCCTCCTACTAGATGTGTGTCTGGTGTGTTTAATGTCTTTTTTTATCAGTCTGCTCTATTGGTAGCTAATAAAGACCCCTGTTACTATCCTGTCTGTGAAACATGTTGAAGGCCTTGGCAGCTTCAACAACACTGTTTTTTACCTGCAGTAAAACTACACAGTAACGCAGTATTTTGATGCGTTGACAGTCAGTGCGTACACATTTTTACTTCTACTAGAAAATAATCATTTTAAATAGCATTACTTTTACTTGAGTACAACTTTCAAGTACTTTTTCCATCTCTGCTAAAACCACTCTGATACAGCACAAAGTAAACCCATTTCTCCAGCCTGTCTTTTATCATCCTTATACCAGCTCTCCAGTGTCGTAAGACTCTTGTACTTCTTGTAAGACTCTGGCATTCCTGATTGTCTGAAAGGCAGACTAACTAATCACATTTCTTTCTGTCCCCTTAGGTTGTTTAATTTAACTAAGCAACTCATCCTAAATAAATGACACACACACACACACACTGAAAGATAACAAGAGATCAGCCACTTTTATTTAGAAAGAGTCCCAAAAAATAAACAAGTTAGCACACATTCCATATACAAAATGTCAGTGAGAATAGCCTGAATATGCGATGAAACTGATAAGCAACTACGGTATATGTTTCTAATGTTGATTACAAAAACAACTGTGATAATAATAGTACAGTTTACCTCCCTTTTTGTTCTAGTGGAGGGCTCTTCATAGGTCAATTTCAGGAAAAAACATAAAATAAATCTAATAATTAGAAGTGGTCATCGGTATAACTTATGGTAGATCAGTTAACTGAAAAAAAACAAAAACAAAAAAGAATAACCCCCTGTATTTTCTGAATTATCAAATAATAATCAAATTTATTATTTAATGGAAACAAAATAGCTTTAACGCTTTAATGCAAAAGGGCTATAATTTTTCATATTTCAACTTTTTATATAAAATATATGTATATATGTTTATACTGTATATATGTCTAACATTGTATTTCCAACTTCAAACAGTTAACCTCACAACTTCAACATTAAAATGAAAACGCATGTTTGGCAGTAATGAAATAAACTCATGTAGTATTTGCGGCAACAACATGCAACTGGTGCTACTTCATTGTCAGATCAATGCAAAAAAACATGGAGACTGGAAAACAAAGCGAAAAGGCTATTGTATTAGCACTGTCATTGCCACCAACTGTACAGCTAGTTACAAAAGTTACAGAATGTATCATTTACATTCACTGAGATGACAGTGATTGATTATATTAAGACTATATTCATATCTACTGGCACTAGAATTTGGCACTCTTACTTATTTGGCATTTTAAACCACCACATAAACCATGTGGATGTTGATGCCTCTTTTTGATGTCATTCAAAATGTGATGCGAGAATACCATACCATACTATTTTTTGTTTTTGTGTTTTGCATTCATGGCGTGTAAACAGATTAATTTCCGTTGAGTAGAACATCAACCCTGGTCTTCGTCAGAAAAAATACAAACAGCAAAAGCACTGAAGCAAACGAAGAGACAAAAGTGAAAAGCAAAAATCGCTGCACCGACTCTAACAAGAAAAACATAGAAGGATTGATTCCAAATGTCAAGCATTGACATATATTCAATATCAACACCAAATGTTAAAGAATAAAATATACAGGAAAGTTTAGAATAGGAATTAATTACATGATTTCAGCATCTCACCCCCGTATGCAATGTATTTGGCTTTAAAAATATGGAACTAGAAGCTGTTTAGTATTTTTTCTCTCTTTATACTCACACATTAAGATGTTTATATCCAACCAGTATGTAAGCAAGTTTATTTAAAAGCTATTTTGTGAAAATACATAAAAATATTTTTTTTCAATAAACTTTTTTTCTTAGATTTTCTTAGAAAAAAGGACAATTTCACATCTTAATGCAGATGGTATCAAGTGTGCTTGAAAATCCTGTTTGGCGGTGGTGGCTACAGAAACAGTGTGTTTTTGACGACATCTTCCCCTGACACACACACCCTCATGCTCTTTCACACACACATACACACGCACACTCGCACACACAGACAAACACAGCTGAGATGACTGAAACTCTGACTCCCAGAAGCAGCCATTGCCGTCAATCAAGCCCTCGTTTCCACCTCAGTCCAGTCCAGACAGATTGATAGGAAAGCATGGTGTCGTCAGTTTAGAAAACAAAGGAGCCTCCCTTTTTATATTCCGAGATGTGACTCCACCCAGAGAGGGAGGCGTTTTATATGGTGCGAAATCGAGACAGAGAGCAACAACACAAGTCTTTGTGAGAGACAAAATGAAGACTCCATCTCCTACCTTTCCTCTTTCACCAGACAGAGAGAGAAAAAGTGCCAGAACAGAAGGAGGGAGGGGAGGAGGAGAAAAAAAAAAATCGCTCTATTGAAACCATTGTAAGGCACTCAGAAGTTTCTCATTGATCAGGACAGATCTGTCAGGCTGACGTTTAGTCCCATGTCAGGTCTCACGTAAGGGACAGCGTGGACAGCTTTAGGAAACTCTGGAGTCATCACCCGACCATTCTCCCCAGTACTCCCAGTGACGGAAAGTCTTGCTTTATTCCTCATGGCGTCCCCGAAAGTCATCTAGAAAAACACACAAAGTCCCGCGTGCACGCAGAAACAAACACAAACACACACACAAACATTAACACATTCACACACACACACACACACACACACACACACACACACACAAGGATCCATACACAAACAAAGAGGGAACATGTTAGCTTAGAGTGTCTCCACATTGTAAGCTTAAAAGTTTATAAATGTTGAAAACATGAGAATGTAGATGAGAACAAAATATGATGTCCATGAGTAACACAATGCACGATGCGAATGATCATGTAAAGGCTTATGCATGGTCATTGCAAGCATTATTGTTGAAATGTGTTACTAGGACAGAGGTATTAACAAGCATGGCCATCAACAGTCATACATGAAAATGGTTTTCAAAGAGCAAGGAAACTTAAATGGACAAACACAATTTTAGGCTTTAAAAAAGGGGGGATATCTCTCTCTCTCTCAGTAAATCATAAATCACCAGTACATACGATCCTTTGGCCAACCTCTTCATTCACTAACACTGAAGGATGGAAAGGATGGAGCCAAAAAAGCGTGCATTTGGGGGGAATTTATGAAAACCTCGTTCCCTACCCCCTAAATTTTTACACTTTCGATCCCATATACGTTGTAACCTTCCTTATAAGTTGCAAAATTCTGTGAATTCTGCGAGGAAGTTGGGTTAATATTCTGTGCATTCTTTGCCACCTTCATTCGTTTCGCCTCGGCTCGGGACTTGTAACAGAACTCAATCAAGGCCACCAGCATGGCCAAACCGAGTCCTCCGACCAGAATGTAGAAGACCCCAGCCACGTTGCTCAGGCTGAGGGCGCTCGTCTTCTCCTGCGAAATGCACACGAGATGGGGGTCAGTGGCAGGGCATGGGTGAAAGGTCAAAAGATTTTTTTTTTTAAATGTACATGAATAAAACAAAA
>NW_019525660.1:1357549-1430049 GCF_002814215.2 Seriola lalandi dorsalis | reverse complement strand
ATGTGGTTACAATGCTTACGTCAGTATGTTAATATTAATTTGAAACCACACAGCTGTGCCTGTCAGTCATTTGTTTTAGAAATAAGCTTTAGGTGCTGGACAATAGAAATTTGTACTTGTTGGTAGAAATGTCAGGGATCATCCTGCTTGTCCATTGATCCTAGTTCATTAAATAGACACTGAGATACTTGAGTCTAGACCACAAGTGTTGGACGTAGAGACTGTCCAAAACTGCCATCACTAGAACCACTCTCCTAGCTTGGCTAAAACTACATTGTTGACTCAAGATGGAAATCTCTTGAAGCAGCTACTGTGAAATGTAATGAAGCACATTTACATATTAAGTATAAACACATGAAGTCACCAGTTATTCTTGGCTCATTAGATCATGAGCATCTTGGCAGTTGTTGATTTTTCTGACCTACCTTGGTGAGATGTCACAGCCTTGTCGCATGAAGGCTCCAAGAGAGAACCACAGGCTGTTGAATATGCCAAACTCGTTGGTTGACTCATTGGTCTGGATTTGCCCGTCCTCGTATTCCTCAGTGTGCCACTCGTATGGGCTGAAGCGGCTGACGAGGAACAGCACCACACTGACGCCGATGTAGGCAAAGACGATACACATCCAGATCTCATAGGCGAGTGGATCCAGGAAAGAGAACACTCCTGGTTTGGATTTTTGAGGCTTCTTGATCATGATGGAGATTCCCAGAGACATGAAGGGCTTGGAGAAGTCGATCACCTCCTCTCTTACCAAAGTGATGGTCAGAGGAGCCACGGCAATATCTGCTTTCTATAAAACCAAAACACAAACACAAATAAAACAGGACAAAAGTTTTTAGAATTAAGCCAGTAAGTGAGAAAAATTACTAATTTAATTTCATGTATAAACAATTAAAAAGCATGGCATTAACCTATGGTCTCTTAAAGCCTTAAATCATTCTGAAATCAAACTAAAAACTCACCCCATACACTAACTCTCCAACCATCCCGTTCCAGATTTTGGTTTCTGCATCTCTGGCTCCATATTTCCCATCCCCCACTATTTTCAGTTGATATTTGAAGCCGCAGTGCTTTGCTATCTCCGCAGCCAGATCTACACAGTAACCCTCGTAGCGTTCATTGTCGACAAAAAGGTCAGCGTTCTTTTTCAGCATTACATACGGAGCTTCCTGAAGGACGGATACAAAAAAAAACAGAAAACACTGTTCAGTACAGGAGGGTTGAATTACAATGCAAAAAGCAGCTTCAAAGACAAGGGTTTCACACTGGGCTGACAGGTCATTATGAATACAAGAGGGCTCTGGTCTTGAACAAAGCATCCCCTCAAGAAGAAATTAGTAGCCTGGTATTATTCTGGTTGCCGATCAGGAGACAAAATCCAAACGGAAGTGGTTAATCATGCGGCCATACATGACATTACAATATTTACCAAGATGGTGGTGACAATAACTGTTTTGTTTTCCATTCCTGTCGATTCATTTGAGAAGACATCAGATTTGGTTACAGCCATTTTGTCCACCTCATTCCAGTATCCAATCTGTTAGGGAAAAAAAACAAATTCATGAAGACAATGTGCACACTGTTGATCTCGAGCGCTACCAATCAAAAAGATAAAAAAAACATTATATGTGTATTTAACTTTGTTGCTATTGAAGGGGGTATTCATAAGCTTACCTTTACTGGACCATTACTCTTTAATTCCATTACATTCACTGAGTAGTTGACTCTCTTGCCATGTTGATCAAACTGGATGTTTCCTGTCAGGCCTTCCACGCGCACCTTAGAGGCACAAAATGAAACTGTTAGAATATGGCATCTTCAACCTGGCTTACACAGTGTTTTGTGTCCTGCATAATTCATTGTACTATGTTCGATTGAAACATGGAGCTGGACGTGAATTTTGCAAATTGCCTTTTAGAAAAAAGCAATTTGCAAAATTTGAAGAAGCATGTTCCATAATCCTGAACTGTCACTAATTCTAGTTCCTTCTATAGTGAATACATCCAGCTACAATGGCGACCCTGATAGCCAGTGGATTCATACAGAGGAATAATAGGACGGGGTGATTGATGAAAAATCTGTGATAGTATTTTAACCTGGAGGTTTAATGAACCTCCAACTGTTATGCTGTGAGGTAATCACTACGACATATTATTTTCCAGCAAACCCATCATCTTAGATTTGTTTCTCTGATCCTGGGAGAAGTCTCTGAACCCTTTATATTGGCCCCTGGGCACCATGAATATGGATATCCATAACTATAACCATAACAATCGATTCAGGGCAAAATTTGGGGTTCTCAGTTGCCATTTTTCATGATTGTAGTGTTGGTAGTTAATGTCTGATAAGTCTTATCCAGAATTGATCAAAGAGTTCTTGGCTGTAATGCCACTGCCTATTATACAGGTGGTATTACTGACGAGGCTGGTGTTCAGGATCTCTTTTGTCCTCAAAAACCTCCTCACTGACAGTTTGTTTGTCTACGATCATCCATGGTGCGGTATTGATGGCCCTCATCCTGCTTTCCAAAGTTGACTCCACATCCTGCTTTCCTTACTTTGCTTCCTACAGAGCAGTAGAAAGACATTGTGTTATGTTAAAGACACTTGAACAATTCTTCATCTCTTCTCTTATTGGCAGCCAATCTAATTAACAGAAGGGCCGAGGCAGGAAGAGCCAGAAGGAGGCTTACAGGTATCCCGTGGACCTCATGTAAACACGGTTAAGATTAAATGCAGTGTTTCTAATCAAAACACAGTGGGTGTATCCTTAAGGCCTAACAAAAGTGGCGAATGGATTTATTTCTCATAAAACATGTACGATATTTTGAAACTTTCATTGTTCATATTCTGGCAAGCAGTATTCTTATTCCCAAACGTTTCCTGGTAATAATGGTTTTTGGTACTTTACTGCGAGTAACTATTGACCAGTGGAATAATGTGAAACTAGGGGATGTCATATAGCCTTCCTTTGATTTTATAAACATGACCAAACACTTAGATAAATGCCAGTTTCATTTGTTGTTATATTGTGTGGCCTGGTGACATAAGGTGTGAGCCGGACATATGTAAGCCTGCCATTGAGAGAATCAATGGTCTTGGTTTTTGATTTTTGCCGACGAGACATGAATGTTGGTGTGTTGTCACTGCTCCTCTCCCACCCGAGATCCAATAGTTCCCTCTGAGGCTGCAAACAGTCTCATCATTATAATGATGTACTCTATCGTCATAATTCTCAATCAGGGATTTCAGGATCTGGCCTTTAAGATCTAGCATTATGGGATAAATATATTTTTTTTAGTCTGTGGCCCACCTTGATTGGACTTACATTGTCAGATATAGAGCCAAATTGTTTGATTAGATTGAATTTCCTGCCTGTAGAAAAGCATGGATAAAATCATTGAAGTTTTCTGCCAACAAGAGAAGAGATGGGAAATGCTTCTCGCACATCTTACCACACTCTGTGTCAGTGCTGTGATCTCCTGTCCAATCTGGAGGCAAATAGCTTCCTCAACACTTTCTGCTGCTTCGTAGCTCAGCATGGGACCCCCTTTGAAATAATTTTGAACCATGGCACTAACTTCATAGGAAAGGAGTGCAATAACAGGAGGCCTTTGATAAGTTTACTCGGCCCTCCAGGAACCGCTAACAAAATAAAGTCTGTGGAACCGCCCACATATTCCTCCCTCTGAGGGAAGCTTGGAAAGGTAAGGGCTATTAGGACCGCACTGTGGGCTTATAGGTAACCAGATGTCAGTGAAGTGGTTTTGAGAGCGATATAATTGATTTTGGAGGAAATGCCAAATTCAAGCCCCTTGGATAGGTTTATCATCTGACATGTCTAATCCTGACCCAGTAACTCCCTGGCTTGACCTCGTGTGGTTTAAGGCAGCTTTTCCTCATCTTGTATATGCTCATCCAGACTTCCAGGGCATCAAAGCCAAGTGCTCATTATTCCTGAAAGAGCTCTCTCAGACATTACCTACTGACACTTTGATCATCACAAAAATCTCACAGCTGGATACAGCTGGTTGGTTGTGGACATAGATCTCTACAGTGCCTTGTGGTCAATAGGAAGAGCTCAGGAACTTTCCCCAAGTTCAGATAGACGAGTCAGAGTGGCAGTGATACAAAGGAAAGTACAAACCTTTGAGCATCCTGTCAGTTGGTTTACTGCTCTTACGGAAATCCAAGAATACCATGAACTGTTCGTGCAATACCATAGGCAGTTTTCTTTGCAAAGTATGTTTCTTATATTTTACAGGTACTTTTTTCTTTGGGTTAATATCCCCAGATACTTAAGGTAATTTCTGATAAAGTTAATATTTTCTGAATAAAAATACCAGAGGTAAGAGATTCTATTGATATCGGTTATCAGTTGCTCTTGGCTTTAAAGGCTTCATGTCACTTCAAAATCTTTGGCAACAACCTGAAAAACCTCAAAAGAAAGAAAAAAAGAATTCACTTTGGCTTCACTTTTGCTGTCAAGTTTCATTTCTCAAAAGGAGTGAAGCTAATCTTTTTTTGCATCAGAGCTCAGAGGACAGTCTGTGGGTAGGCCTCTGTTTCTCTTCTGAAGAGCAGCTGTCAGTATAACCGTTTGCACTCACGTGCATGGGGGAAGCATCAGTCTTTAATCAGCCTGTGAAGTACACTCTGCCTTTGTGGGTGTTTGTGTATTTCTTAAGGGAGATTTTCTGTTACCCTGGTAACAAGTCTTTGCCAACAAAAGGATCTGAGTATGTTCTGTGTGTTACCTGTTTCAGTGCTCGCTCGATCTCCACTCCCTGAGCCCAGGGCACAGCAGGGTTGGCCAGGCAGTCGCCATTGTTGGCCCTCCTGGTGAAGTCGATACGTTGTTTATGCAGGTATCGGAAAGCCTCCGTCATCACCTGCACGGCGTCGTAAGTCAACGCAGATGTGTACTACAACAGGACAATAGAAAAAGATTAAGGAAATTGGGTTTCCATAGAGGGAGGAATGTTTTTCCTCTAAGCCTCTCAACCTTAACCCCCTGATAATAACATTAACCCTCACCCACGTACTGTAAACCTGGTCCAAATTTTATAGGACAAATCTGGTGATATTCTATATATTTCTAATTCTAAACAAATACCATGATAAGACCAGAACAACAATCTTACTGACAAGTATTGCTTGTGCAGCCAAAACTTTCATTGTTGTCCAAAAACTGTTAAAAACACATCAGTGAGGCAAAGTGTTGCACTGGGTTAGATGTTGCTTCATCACAGACATAGACACTGGACCTTACTTGAAGTTGGATTCACATGCACTGTCCTGCAGCACAATTTACTCCTTATTGAGCAACATTTGCTTAAAACGACAGTACCCAGCTGTTTGAGTAAATTATATAGGCTTTTTAGAAAATTAAACCATATATTTGTGGCCCATTTTTCAAAGATTTACATCTTCATCAGGAATTAATGGGATATGGGGCAGACAGCCACAGACAGAGTAGGGAAGTATTACAGACTAATATACTCTTGGGTTTTGTCTTTCATGTTGACAGTGACAAAAAATAACATTTTCCAGCTTTTTCTTTTCAACTTAATATGTCGTTTTTTTTCTGAAGTCAGCAACAGACGTAAAATGTTTGAACTTTAATTGTCAAGAAATCACAAAAGGTTTTCGGTAAATTGAAGACAGCACAGTATGGCTGGTCAAAGACTGCTTTATATCAAGGGACACTAGAGGGCTTCGAGAGGCAAAACATCTAACACTGGTGAGACACTCCAGAACACAAAATCATTATCTCTTTGCAAAAATTTCCTCTCACTTGTGATGGGTAAAAATGGGTAACATTTCCAAGCAACTAAATTCCATCTGGGCAAAAAAGGGCCAATCTGTGGGGTCTCAATTAGCAGGAATGAGATGCTTTGCTCCACTGCAGATGACTGTGTGATTTGTCTCAACAGAAGCCATGCACCTAAATACCATTGTGTGATGGTGTGAGGCAATCTACGCTGGAACAATCAAGTCTTCGCCTCAAGTCAAATGACAAATCTGGAGTGCAACCTCACCTCAATCAACTTGAATAATTAGTTGACAAAAGAGGCTTAACCCTAAATTCAGCCATTGAACAGATGAAGATGACCAACATGAGCCTCTTTGAAAATAAAGTGTACGGCTCTGAAGTTATAAACCACACACAAACACTACAAACTCCTGCTCATTATCCTGCCTGGTATTTAGTCATCTTGTCTTAATTAGAGAGTATATTATATGTCTGGTGCTGGAGCTCTTAATTTTCTTTATCTGCTGTGTTTATGTTCTGCGCTGCACTAAAGTTTGTTCTGTGTTGTAAATGTCAGAGTTATTTTTCACCCAGACTCAAACCACTTGCAACAGCCTGGCTGTGTGGCAATAAAAGGATCTTGAACTTAGACAATTTATCAGACAGAAGGTGGGAGAGTATTTTTTGCCATATCTGATATTTTAAATGTGAGTAGTATTCAGTGTCTCTGATGAAGAGTGGGGGGCAAGTTCATTTCTGAGATATCATATTATTTACATCAAAGGGCTTGTATAAGCAGAAAATATAATAAATAATCTTTTTAATACAAACCCTGATTTCATTTACATTGCAAGCATATGAAATAATATAACTTATGAAAACAACGAGCACTTTGCTCAAGGGAAAATGTATGTGGGCTTGTGTAGCAGTGCATAAGAATCTTAACTGAGAGATGTGTTTAATAATGCACACAGTGTGTTCATGTGAGTGTACAGTTGGGGGGTGCAGAATGAGACAATGCAGTTTACTCTGAAGTTACAAACACATTAATGCAACTCAGACACATTTGATTGCTTACAAAGACATTTTCAAGCAACAATCCCACCCCACAAATAAAAATGAATAAAGAAATAAAAAAAAGTCTGAATGAGCATCTGCACATGCACTTAGGAATGTGTGCATGCTTAAACTCACCCTTATTTTACTGTCGGCACCAGGATACTCCTTTTCCTCCAGGGCTTCCCATCTCTGGTCAAACTTGGACACCAAAGGATCATCAAAGTCAACAATCTGAAAGCCCGACACATTGGCACCACCATACTGGATTTTGGATAGATCTCCATCAACGAAACCCTGAAAAAATGAAAACAAAAACCCAATTATTGTCTCTATGATCACTGCATAACAGCAAATGGAAATTTAGAAAGTGATAACACAATCTTTAATAAGTGTCGAAGTGGTTTAAACTTACCAGATTGGCTATAATGTAGTGGTAGCCTTTAACATGTCTGCCAATTGTGATGACCTGTACAGTTATGAAATACACAAATTTTAGGAAGTGTAAGAAACCACCCACTGTAGAAAATAAATAAATAAAGTAAACAATATACTTATTAAATATATCTGACTTCTATATTGACTTTCACTGTAACGTTTTAATGGACCAAGAGTGTGACAGTTAGAGATAAAACAATCATAAACATAATAATACCCATATGCCAACTACACAAATCTAACATTATACTCAAACATTATAATTTATCACTTTCATGCCTAACATGTGTGACAGTCCTGGCCATTATCACCAAATAATAGTCACAGTCTTGTAAGACAGTCTCATGCTGTAGATATTCAATTCCAAAACCACTTCCCTTATCAGTAGAGCAACAGGAAAAAAGAAGAAAATAACAGAAATCTCAGCTATATACCATTTCAATGCCACACATAAATGACACACCTGAAACTAATCCCATTGCTTGAGTGGCACCTCCGTTTGTCAGGGCTGCTACTTGAAACAGATTTGAATAATAATGTCTTCTATCTCCTATGTAAATGTCTTTGACATGAGGCAAAAAAACTTCCTCCTGAACATATTCTGTTTTTCCCTGATAAACAGGCACCGAGGCTGCAGACATTGATTTCATTCAGCATTCAGTTTAACAGACGTCGGCATGCTTTAAATGCTAATCGATAATGCCTCTCTCATGGGTAAAAGGGGGAGTAAAAATAACCTGTTTATGTGCATCTGTTCTGCCTTTAATTGCAGTTTTGTTTACAGCCCAAACGAACAATTAGTGTAATTGTTATAGTGCCTTTCTACAGCTGCTGGACTGCTGGGTCCATGTGATTTTTTTTTGTGTGCTGTATCAAATATACATATTTCAGCTGAATATCACTTTTGTCCTACAGGAATAATTAAAGGACAATAGGAATGTAAGCATTTCCTGCATTCCCTTACTGATTTTTAAATTACTGCAGATAATTTCCTGATGTTAGTTATACCTCCAAATGCTATTCTCACATAATGAGATACTATTTATTTCCCCTTCTTCTTGGCTGTTTTCAAAGTAAATATTACGGCCAAATACAAAGAATTGTTTGAATTGTTTAAAGTCAGGCCTTCCTTATTTTCTCTTTATTTTCAATTCAGTTATATGGACTGTAGTTGTTTTGGTTCATGCTGTGATTTACTTAAAGTGAGCCTCTAAGAAGATGGAAGTAATGAGCAGTATGTGAACAAGTGTCCCCTCTATTGTTTCTATTCACTTGTCTTTGTTGGCAAAGAGAGGATCATGAGAAAGAAAGGGCTGCTGTCAAATCAGAGGCCTGCATCACCCACTGATCACCACAATCTGAAATAAAATTTTAACACCAAATCCAGAAACTGAGACAGACTGGACTTGACCGAACCATAGCAATCTCTGTCTGCAATTGTTCAAACACCTTAAAACATGGCAACAGCATCTGCTTCTCCTTGAAACATTAAAATGATACCTATAATGTCTATGTTCTACTGTATCAAAAAAAACTCGCCAATGTACCTGCTCCATGATGTCTTTTACTTTGTCCTGTTCACAGTCCAGGATCACTCTCCTCTCCTTCTTGTTCTCCAGGTCTTGGAACAGCGAGCGGTAGGCCTCATCCTTCCTCTCATCTTTCAGGTTCCCCACGTTGATGGCTGTCACCTGCCACTTCTTTTCTGCTGCTGTGTCCAGAACAACCTGCAGCGTTGTCAGGCCTGAGGATGGACAAAAATTTAAATTTTATTCATACTTTCTGGCTGACTGATTTATCCATGGTATTCTTTGTCACAGAAGTCTTGGAGAACTGTAACCTGCTCTAAATCTAACCATCTTGGGTAAGGGTAGTGACAGCAAGAGAGCAAAAACAATAATGGGAGAGGCAGCAACAAACAGGAGAATAAAACAGACATGGATGAACACGGTTCTTTTATTGCAGATTGGCTGCATTCACTGGCTGCTTATTCAAACTCTGTGGAGGTTTTACAGAAACTCAGTGCCTTATGTAAAGAGCTTATCGAGATGAGTCACAGGTGTTCTGGCATGAACCTGACCAACATGTGGGAGTGAAGTGGGTCTAACGATACACTTGTCTGCATCAACAATAGATTATTCATATTGCTGCTTGGTGTGGATTTTTGAGCTCAACATTGTATTTTTCCTCCAAGTTTTCTGAACAATTTATTGACAAAACAGTCACTACTGAAGGTCCACTAACTCGCTTGTGGAGATTTAAATTGTATCATATGGCCTTCATCAGCAGATAAAGTTTTCTTGTTTGTCAGGGAACCTCAAAGCTCAGTTTCAAGGCCAACACAGACTAAAAGTCCTAAAAGTGCTTAGAAGAAAAGAAATAGAAAAATTTATGACAATTAACCAAACTTTATTTCCTGAGGGGGGATTGTGTGATACGCTCAAAACGTCCCAAACAAGCAATTACTGTAAGTGGACCTTGACTAAAGACTGTTTTTGTAGATGGCACAGTGCTCATCCCATTCCTTGCTCCGCCATCCCTCACTGGTTTCCCAGCAGTGATGACTACTAAACATTTAGACAAACTCAGCCACACATAAACCGACTGAACCCTGCTCTTTGTGGAAGTAGATGAGTGTAAATAAACCAATCTTTACATCAACCAAAGGAATCGCTGGTTTAGACTTTATCCTCCCAAAACCAGTAAAAGAAGATGATAAAGTGTTGAACAGACAGAGCTGTCACATCTGAGTAATTTAGTTATACATAGCAGCTGTCCATCAGCCTGAACTGCAGTCTGCTACAGGCAGAAACTGCAGTCTCCATTTGAACTTATATTCCTATCACCCTCTCTATCTAGTTTCACAACTGAATCTCTGCTGATATTGATCCCTGGTCTGCAGAGGGCAGTTCGGGAGCAGTTTGATAAAAGGGTCGAGTGTTTCATTCCGCCTTGCTACAGTGAAATGAATTACAGATGTAATCAATTTCATGTGACACTGCAGTAGTTTTATGATGGTAGGGAGGAAAATGGAGGCTTGCAGTTTTATCTGAGTGAACTATACATCATAATTACAGTAAGGTCATTATGGTCTTGGTTAAATTTGACTGTTTCATCAATGCTTATTAAATGAGATAATTGGAATTCAGAGTGATCTACAGTGAAGATAATGCAAGGATAAAAGCCAGATGTTAAGGTGAATGTTGATTGTGCAAGGTTGAATTATAATTTTAAATGATTAGTGTATGAACTGTATATGAGGTGGGGCTGTCGTTGTGTCACGCATGTCAGTGTAATATGATTAATTATACTGGGTGATTTTACTATTTTCACATATTTTGAATCCTATTTGCATTATTTTTAGAAAAGTCTCACCCGTTTTACATTAATGCTGGATGGCTGGTCTGTTATTTTACTTGCAGTACGACAGTGACATGTAAGCCAAGGTTGACAAAGATGATGCCAACACAGTTTCCATAAAAAGAAAGCTGTGTATTGAAAATCATATATGTTATGTATATATGTCAACTGACCATGACATCCACTGTTAGACAAAACAAAATGAAGTCCACAGAGGCAAATCCCCCTCCTCTTTACTTCAATGGGGTCACAGCCTTCGTGTTGTTTGGTATTTTTTGATAACCAGCTCACTTATATCATCACAAAGTGTTCATTAAAATTTAATAACATCTAAAACGTAGTTCAAGTCAGCAGTTTGACCAGTAAATCTCACTGGTGAAACCGACCTAACCTAGAGTGAAAATACCCACAAGCAAACTTTAAAAAAATAGATGAAGATTAGAACACTTGGCTGTGGTTCAGTCAGACGCCTTTAATGTAAGGTTATTTGAACAATTTAATCAATTACTTTTATCAATTTACTCAATGAAAACATAATTACTTAATTACTCGCCAAAGGAAATTATTTAAGTCACATAGGTGTTACTCAGGGGGGTCATGGCTAAGGTGGTGGAGCAGGTTGGCTGCGGATTCCTGTGGTGGCGGTTGGATCCCAGGGTTATGTCAGGAAGGGCATCCAGCGTAAAACTTATGCCAAATTAAATATGCGGATGGTGATCGGCTGTGGCGAGCTCTCACAGGAGCAGCCAAAACACAACGACACAGGTATTACTCAGTGATGCATTACAGCCTTTGCTTACAACAATCTAATGACAATGGCATTCTTTCTCCAACATGCTGCACATCAATCAAGACATTATCTGTGTATCTCTACAGTGAACCTTGAGATAACCATATAATAAAAACCTTTGTTTCTGCTCTAAATCCAGAACTGATGCAGAGATTTGGCTCACTGATTTGATCTGCAGTTCACAGATTGCTTTACGATGCATATGATGCATATTCCCCTTGGATAAGAATGGTTTATTATCACTTCTGCTTAGAGTGAAAAATATATTATGTCTTGGCTTACAGCCAACTTTGTGCCAGCCATTCAAACAGGTACAGACCTACAACTACACTGGAGAGCGAAGATGTTGTGTGACCCAACATTTATCCCTAAATTACCCTGGATTTACAAGGTCTGGAGAGAATAACGAGACATGAATTGGTGTGCAAAGTAACATTTTGTTATTCACCCATTTGACATAGCGAAGAAATATTCACAGCTGTAATGTGGGAGTAAAAGTTTTGTGAGAGAGAGGGATTATTCATTCTCTTTCAGTGATCACACATGCAGCCTTGACTGTAAAAGCTTAACTTCATGTTCATTGATCAAAAACATCTCAATGAGTTGATGTATGTGAACGTATCAGCATTTGCATAATTAAATGCAAAATTATTCAAATGAGGCCAGAAAATGCTTATAAATAATGCATAGAGGAAAGCAGTTCAATACCTACAAATGCAGCTTCACATTACGTATAATCTCTTTGCTTCAAGCTATTGTTTCCTAACTCATCCACCGTGGTTAAGGTCCAACATCCTTCCCCCGGGGTTTACCTGTCCACTTTCTGCATAACACAAATTGAAGCACCGCTTAAATCAACCGGTAAGTTGTTTTAGGCTCTGTTTGAGTGATAAGAGAGCAGAATTTGATGACTGCCAGCATTGCTCCCATTACAGAATGAACTTGAATTTGCAAATGGCAATTTCCTTAAGAATAAAGGAAAATGTGCTTATGTTCTCATGAAAGGAATTTCAACAGCTAAAAGGGCCAAAATATTGTACAACCCACAAATTAAATGCATATAATATATAGGGTCAAGAAAAATTAGAAAACCTGATTTGGGGTTTTGTAATGACCACAGCAATAACCTATTTTCATAAGTAAATGTTATTATATTGATTATATACAACCTAATGTTGACATTGGACTCCAAAGAGGAACAGATTACATTAGTTAGATTACATATGTTTTTTTAGAATGATTAATGCCATATGGTTAAGGTCTGGTTATGGTTAAGTGTTTTTGGGCTGGTCCGCAACAGCAGGGTTGATGACTGACTTACTGACTGACTGACTGACTGACTTACTGACTGTGTGAAGTTGTGTGATCAAGTTAAACCATTGGTTGGCCAGTCGAATGTTTAAGTGTCCTCATTGGCAGTTGCCCTTTCAAAATTAATTGGTAGAAACAGTTTCTATTAGGGTGGTGTTTACAGCCCACAGCGATGCCAACTAAGCACATGTGTCACAAATCTTATTTTATTTTTTTCAAAAAAGCACTTACTGACATCTAGCGACTTTTTGGACAAACTTTAGCTGCTTTCCATAGAAGAGAGTTGCCAGTGCTGCCCAGCGGGTGAGAGGCACACCTCTCTCTGTTCAGTTGATGGCAGAGAGGCGGAGCAGCAGTTTGCTACCTAGACGGAGGCGTGCACTGTGTGAGAGACAAAATAAGAAAGATACTTGTTTCTGACTTTCTCTCTGAGTGATCATTTTCCAAGTAGTCTTTGAATTTAATTGATGTCTTTGTCGGTTTTTTGTCAGACAATGTTATGATTATAAAAATCTGGATTTTAGCAGTGTAGAGCACCAGCTTGGAAATGGCTTGACTGCTGGTAGGACATGTAGGCCTCTATTTTTGTGATCCAAAGCGCATTGGTCTGAAGAGTGTGGCACAAGTGCATTTAGGGCTTGTCCATGTCTATTCTAACTGCAGAAAAAACAGTTGCTGAGCCAGGTGCATGGATCAAGAGAGTTGTACTTTTTCAATTTTCATGGGAGTGCTATGGGTGTAACTTCCATTAAACCAATCACAGTGCCATCTTCCATTCCCTTTAAAAGCCAGGTGCACTTGCACCTTGGCGTATTGATATTATGTCATGTTCCACCTGACTTATGTCAACAACTAAGCACATTTTCAGCTCACTATGCTTGTGTGTAACAATAAAAACCGCGCTACTGATTTAAGAGCAAATTTTTGTGCTGATCACTCGCAAAATCACTTTCCGCTGGCTCAAAATAGCAATGCGCCTGACCACACCTCATTTTAAAACCAACACACCCATAGGCGCACAGATAAGTGCAAGTGTATTTTCCATTTATGAACGTGGACGCCGCTCACAAAAATGAGAACTGCGTCAGTCTGAAACTAGCAAAGACACTTGTGTTGTGCTTTGCGCCAGGTGTAAGGTAGGGCCTGCAGTCTTAATGGGCCACATTTCAGTAACTATTTCATACTTGTTCCATTGTCCGACAACAGAAACAGAAAAAACATGCATATAAGGAAACCTTTATTGGAAATTCGGTTGTATTTAATTACTATGTGAGCACAGAGAGTATGAGTGATGCAAACAGATAAAGACTGAAACCAGCTGACACTAGGCTGAATGGCAAACAGACCACAATATCAGTTGTTCACCGTAGTTCCACAACAATTTTCAACTATGTCATCAATTTCGCACATTGACCATAAGCTGTCCAGCCTTGTACTTGGTTTTGACCTTTATCTTGTTTTTTTGCCACTTGAGGGCAACTGAACCAAACTTAAAAACAAAACTGATATATTATCACCTTTTAGGTTGAGTCTATTGCTTATTTACAGGTTTAGCAGATAGGGCAACATAAGCATTCATGTTTTTTCTGTCCACTTGATGAATGTAAGCCCAATACTCACTCATTTCCTTTTAGCTTTCCACAAACTCCTCAGGAGAACATGTGCTGTTTTACATTTGAATGTGTGGGATGGGTGCAGATTAGGTGCTGAAACATGTGCTGATTATAGCAGATTTCAGGTTGTAACCTAGCTAAGAATCGGCAACAAAACACTTGAGATTAGGGAAAAGGGGAATGGGTCTGTCGCTGAGACCATAACAACATACAGTGAGTCAAAGGAATGCAAAGAAGCAGCACTGACTATCCACCCACATATAAACATCCATTATCTGAACTGACTTACTGACAACAGCTGAAAATGGTGGTGTTGGTTCATTCATTAGTCTCAACGTGCCAATAAGATTCATCATAACCAGTGGCAACTCTATCGCTTCCTCTCCCCGAGACACCCACACACATCCTTGCATCACAACCTGCTCAGTCACTTACAATCTCTCTCTCCCTCTCTCTCTCTCTATCGCTCTCTCTCCACACTTTGGTTGCCATGGGAATGAGAGGATCACACTGACCTAATTAGACAGCCATGCAATGATGAAATATGCACAACAGGCTCTTTCGTGCCATCGCAGATGTACAGTAGGGACAGCAGGTCAGTATGAGGACAATCTAAACCAGCTGGTCGAAACCTGCCCTCTGATTTTGGAGAGGAACAGTATTTGATTCTGCTGTCAGTTAGAGCAAAGCTGACTGGAAAGACTTAGCAACGAATGCTAAGAGAAGATGAAGGAGAGCATGTGGAAAGACATGTGATGGAGGGAACAGCATAGGAGAAAAAGAGAGGGAGCGTGTGTGTGTGTGTGAGGGGAAAAGATGCAGCGGGAGAGTTTAAGTGATGAAACGACTGAGAGTTAAAGGTAACTGAAGGAAAAAAAAGCACTAAATCCCTTTTGAGCCATTGGCACTACACTGTCTTCAGCCTAAACCCCACTGTATAGACAGCAGCAATCCCAGTTCTCTGAGCAGATTCACTTCCTATTACCTTAAGCCAGTGTATTATTTAAATGTTGTAAGCCATCTTTAGGCATTCATCAGGTATTATTCAACTTCCTCAGTGCTTTTTGAAAGTGATTCCAAAACTCCTGGTTGTTAGTATGCTGGAAAATAAAAATCATTAATGATTTTTGTTCTATAATGAGAAGTACAAAAGGGGCTTAAGAAGTGTAACCTGAAAGCCGAGCATCCTTATTAAGACAGAAAAAAAGGAAGTGATACTGTTGTTCCACTGTACCTGGATGATATTGAGGTTTTAATTTTATTCTTTCATTGCAGTAACAGTTGAAAAATAGAAAGGAACTCTATGTGTAGAAGAGATCTTCTTTTCAACCCTGGATGGTCCCTCAGTGCTGAGGGAGGCAGCATTATTCTTCAGGGGTACAAGTCAGAGAATCACAATTAGCAGATGACACTATGACATGAGCTACATGACAAAGCAAAGCAAGTTTATGTGCAAACAGCAATTGTGTGTTTCTTGCACTAGGCTGTCCGCCATTTTACAGAGTCACATTGTGTGATATTCAGACAGTCGCCATGTTGCCCACTCATTTTGAAAAAAAAGAAAAAAAAAAGGCTAAAATGTCCAGGCTTATGAACCACGTCTTATGTGTAGAACCATTTAAACAATGAAGAAAAACATCTGCTCAAAAAATCTAATCTTATTTCCAGACTTTGACACTCTCAGTGTTGAACAGAAAAGAATCACAGATGAAAGGGATCAAAGAGTAGATACAGAATAGCTTTGAATATGAAGTAAGTCTGGGTATTACAGTTTGAGGGTGGATAATTTTTCATCTTTGACTGCCTTGCATAAATTCCTTCCATGATCTTATCCAGGATTGCAATTACAGGTGCACAGATTCATCACAGAGACTTCAACAATTCCATGAGAGAGGACTTCATTATTGCTGTGTTAATGATTTGTGTGTACTTAACGAGCAAAGTGACAAATGAGTGCCATCTTTCAGCATGCACTCTTTTCATTTTCAGTCACACCTGTGAAGAATCTCCAAATCATCTTGGGGAGGGTTTGTATGACAGATTGATAGATACCAGGAGGCTGGTGGTGCTTGACACTGACGTGGAGTTTTGGCCAGAGATTCACCAATTTGAATCCATTAACCACCTGGGTGTGTGTGTTTGCATGTGTGCGTATCTTTGGTGAACACCACTCAGCACCACTGACCTAGAGGCCAACAATGCAAGACTAGCTAAGCCCCCTGGTGCAAATGTGAACTCACTGTCTGATGTGAAGCAAAAATACAAATACTGCAAAAACCATTTCAGTCTCCATGGATACTATTATGGCTTAACTGCAGGTAAAAAGTTTTAATCTGAGCTTTGAATATTTTAGGTTTTGTACATTACAGGTGCAAGTCAAGTGTTTTCGGGGGGCAGGATTTTATTAGCCTGTTCATTAATGTACTGCTTAAATCACTTGGGGAAAAATTTAAAACAATACTTTCTATTAAAGTCTCATTCTTTTGGAAATAAAAAATAAAGTACACTGAAAAAAACATGGGATATTAACTTTAAAATACATTCTCTGATTTTGTTATACCATTCCCAAATCACACATAATAATGCCTCAAAATGCGTTATTTGTTATAATCCCAAAGCCAGTTACAACTGGCAACCTCAAATCTCTAAATCTTTCACAGAAAAATCTAAAATTGTAATTCTTATAATCTCAAAATTGACTTTAATGCCTCTTTGGGGTGTTTGGTTCACATACTGTTGTGCCCTCCTAAACACAAAAACAAATTCTTCTTTAAATACATAAATGATTGAAAAAAGGAAACCAACAAATCTTCCCATTTTCTATACCAACTCTATGTAAGAGGAAAGGAAGAAGACGGAGGACAATAAAAACACTTATGCCTCACCTCAGGTTGTATAACTGATATATTAACACTTCAGGTCACATTTCGGGCATATGCCTTGTGCTGGATTGATTAAAAAAAAAAAAGGAGCATATGTGCTCTGTCAGACACATGTGAGACGGACAACTGAAAAATACAGCTGATATGCCTTCTGTGTAGACACCACATCAGTATTGTTCATGTATAGTTTAGAGATTCAAATGTCATAACTTGGGTTGGTTAGGAGAATTGTAGCATTTAAAGATAAATATCTGGTTCAGTTGTAAAATCTTCAAGAACTAACTGCAGAATCTCAGACAGAAATTTACATTTCTCTCACTGTGATGTACAGAGTTTTTAGCTGTGCAGCCAGTGCAACTTTTCCATTGGATCAGTAGACTCATATCATGAACACAAAATGCAAACTAATTCCGCCTCTGTAGTGTGAGTGTGAAGTCCACAGCTGCGGGGCACATCACCTCTCTTGTGTGTCAAAAATGACTCTGACTACCTCCCTTCCCCCTGATATTACATAAAACAGACTCTCAAACACAGGAGGTGCTATAGTTGATTGTATGTGACAAGCTGTTTACCCTTTACCTCGCTTTACCTCGCTTTACCTGTACTGTGCTACATGCATACATTGTGTTTTGCATATAACCACTGTTTGTGGGGGAAATAAACGGTTTGACACAGCCTTTGCATAAATTCAACCAACTGTCACAACAGAATAGACATAATTCCTTTCTCTAAACAAATGGCAGTGGTTGATGCCATGTTAAAATAATGAGGGTTGAAGTCATTGTCATGCTCCCCCAATCCAACTTCAAAGGGCAACAGATCAGCACATGACACCAGCCTCAGCTTTTTAAAATAAGCCACTTCAAGATGCCAACATTGGGGATAACTTGTGGTGAAACAAAACTGGAAACATGCTTTGAAAACTAATATGACAGTGTACATGTCTTACCTCGATCGCTGTCATACAGGTAGGCAAACTTGTCCCACTTGTAGTACTCGATAAGGCTGAGGAGGGGCCCCTTGATATCAGGTCTCATCTGGATGATAAACTGCTGATTCCCATCCAGAGGGAAGCTGGGCGTGATGAAGGAGACATGGAGTGTCCCGCAAAATGATGTGATGGTGTTGACAGACTTCTTGTCATAGAATCCGAAAATGGCGTACACTCCTCTCGAGAACTGCGAACAGACTGAAACAGAGGGCAGAGGTATGAATTTTTCTTCCGTGCAAGGATCTGTTTTAGCAGAACAATCACATTTCTTTCATTTCTCATTGATTTGTGATGCTTTTGCAACTCTCTGCCATAGCAATGTACATATTTAAGAACTTTATTCCAAACCTTTAGTGCACATTAGGGCTGCACACAGCCATTAAGGGACATCTCTTTAAGTCTCTTTTTCGGCTGATTAATGGATAGCTTTCCATAAACTCTGCCAGGGGACTGCTTGTATTAAACAGTAAAAGATCCACTGTACAACAGTCACTATGTGAAACTTTTATGAGTTGCCCTATGACTTTTTGATACATTGGGAATAAGTGATGTTGAGTATGAGTCAAGCATTCACCAAAACTGTACATTAATTCTTCATATGGGATATCCATCAGTGCTCATTTCTTCATTTCTTCTGTTTGAATTCTGCTCAGGCAGAAACCATTTCAGCTTTCTCCTGAGAGAATATGTAGTAGGGCATATGTTAAGAGTAGACTGCTTGGTTGCACCCACTGTAGATTATATAATAACCTTAATACATCTTCTTTGGATGTCATTAAATTTGAATGATTACCTTTGTTAGGATCCTTTCAGCCTATGCAACAAGCATTTATGATACCTTGGTGTGCTTGCATCAGATTATTTGTATTACATCCTCATACTGTTGACTTTGCAAAATCACCTTTCTTCAATAATTCATGACCCCTACTCGGGTACATACAGTACCTTTGCTGGTCTCTAACATTCATTATGCACAGACCAGAAAAAGGTACTATGGACTGAAGGTAAGTATGAATACTGAATGTCTAAGTAATCCTAAGGTTACAGGCTGTTTCTCAAACATTGCACTGGGGTCAGCAGATTGGCATGTTTCTTGTAAATGTGTATTGATCAAATGTAAGTTAATCAGTCTTATTGACTTGGACATACGTGTCCTCCAAAGTAATTAATCTAATGAGTTATTTCCTCTTCCACAATATAACAGGGATGACTTGCTGACAAAGTGAACTGGAGTCCATACATCAGATGTTAGCTAGCTTGGTGTAAGTGCTGTAGGCATCCTGCCACTTCTTCACTGGCTGTTTTAAAATGTGGTAAAATGATGAAAATGGAAACATAAAGGGCAGCAAAAAAAAACACAGCTGTGGTCTTGGCAAGATGGGATAAGGAAATGCTATCAACAGATTCACACAGACACTTTGCTCTTCAGTCTTTAGGTTAGTAGGGGATGTTTTGGAAAGGTTTATTCAATTCCTGCTTTAATCGCTTACATATGTACACAGTGAGTACTCTTAACATCCAGTTTTGTGTACTGTTAAGCACCAAATAGCTTAATTAGTGAAACTTGGGTCTAAATTGCTTAACAGCAGCTGAATAAAATTTGTGTCTGGCAAATTAATAAAGTAGCCTGCCATATTCAGCCTTCATCCATTCTCAAACGAGTCACTTGGACCATAAAGAACTCTAATTAAACTAAAACTAAGTTCTCCTGCCTCCCACAGAGTTGAGAAGTTGGAGGAGTTATTTCGATTAGTTATTTTGAGCACGCACAGGTCCTGAAGTTAAAGTCGCTCTTATTTTCTGCATGGACAATGATACGGCACGTGACAGACAGTTGGAGCATTGCACAGGCTTGGAGGGACTTTACACTCTGGTTTAAACATCAATACAAAAGACAAACATTTGCATCTACAAGCCTGTGCGTATAAATATGTAAGGGCTGAGGTTAACTGCCACTCCAAATGTGCATTTTGGTTAAGAAAAATCTGTTAAGTGTAGCACTGGTTGATTACTGAAGAACACCGTGGGTAGATAAATTATAATATCTTCAATTTTAAGATTCTAGGGAAATTTTGGATAAATTTGTCAAATGTGGTGTAACAAAGCATTTTGAATTCGCTACAGCTCTGATTCATGCCTTTCCTCAATAGCAATGACTGCTGAGGCTCATGGGTATTGCAGTATTTAGACTCTTTTGCCTCACCAAAGTGATGGAAAAACATTTTTTCTTAGAAACAAAGGTAAAATAATTACAACTGGTGGCCATAACCTCAGTCACTGAGGATATCAGTGACAAGAAAAAATTAAAAGGGGAATTCAGAGTGGGTAAAAACACTTCAGCAACCAAACCACAATTTGCAGCAGCCAGCTCCTGGGTGACTGAACACTAATTTACATAAAGTAGTGCTGAACAATATTGGAGGGACTGGATAAAGAAAAATGTAACATAATGACTGTACAGCACACTTCAGCAGAAACATGACTGTCAAATATTCATATTAATTGTGGCTTTTGAATACATACTTGGCAGCTACTTTTCTAAATGTGACCCAAAATGTTGACCACTTTACTCACATACATCAAGTTATATTTCTTGAGTCAGTGAGAGTAACTCATTCACTTCGAACTCCGATTTTCTACCAAGTCTAGAGTCCTCAAACCATTCATCCCATAAACAAAAGCCATCTTCTCCATCCTTGAGGCTTAACCCTTCAACCTCCGCTGCCTTTTACCCTTCAGATTTCCAAAGCATGCAGAGCATATCAAAAGCGAGCCAAAATAAGTGGGGGCAGGGCCAGCTTTCATCCACTGCCAGCATTCATGTGCTTCCAACATCTTAACCAATCCGTCAACTTGAGCAATTAAATGTTCATCACAGCCGCCTGGGACAAACCGTTAACGGCGGTCCGATCACCCTTCATCAGTCTCTGGCAACGTTCCTACTCTTTTCATCAGATGACAGTAGCCAGAGATGTGGCCACAGAGAGATCAGATCTCACTGAACTAATTTCACTTTTGTCTTAGTCGCAGCTAATAGACCCTAAAATGTGTCATCTGATAACTGTCACAATCTCCCAGGAAAAGGATTTTGTACAATTCAGTGAATAGGAATGAAACATGGGTTAAATGTTAAACAAGTGGCACTTATGGGTAAAAGCTGACTGAAATTAAAAAAAAAAGTTGATTTAAAATTTGGTTTCAGGAACATAATTTTATACTCGGGACAGATTTGCCCCCAACAGGTAACCAGCAGCAAATGTACTGAGTAAAAGGCCAAAACAATCTGTAGGACTGTAGGTGAGAAAGGACGTATTAGGTCAACCCCCATCCAACCTCCTTCACTTTTTATTTTCATGATAGATTTATCACTTTAACTGAGGACAAGGTCACATAGTGGAAAGATAATTGATGATTACAGTGTCTGCTCTTCATGCAGGTGCTGTAATCCCTGGGGTCCCTGTATTGTCAATACGCATATGAAATTGTACACATGTATGATTGAAGAGACATAAATAGAAACAAACACTTTTCATTCACTAACATCACTTTGTAAATTTGTGTTTGTGGGCATTTTTTGTAAATGAATCCATGGAGGAGTTAGGGACATAGCTCTTTTCCCTGCACCACATTTGTCTGATACAGTTGTAGTCACTAGTTACTCTGCAGACAGGTGTTTCTCTCTTTAGTGAAAGAATTAACCTTTGACCCATATTCTATATCAGGTTATCAATGCAGAAATGCCCTGCTTTCACAAGAGCTTTAAAACTCTCAATATCAAAGCATTAAATATAAAATAAAGTTCACATATCAAAGAGAAAAACTGAAGCTTTCTGTGGTGGCGCCTGGCGTCAACAGACAACATGGCTGCTATGGTTACCCGCGCTAGCCTAGCTTAGCTAAACTCACCAAGACGCTGCCAAAGGCGGTCAACTCCTGGTGCACAGCTCCTTGAATCACCACCGTCACTTCGCAAAAATGTCGTCTGGAGGTATGCTTAGCATTCATAGTAAAGTTAATCAGTGCCACTTCTTCTATTTGACAGTTTTCTCATTCTGGCGACACTTGTCGATGTACATCATTCCTGTTACTCGCAGTTGTCGAATGTCTGCCTGGAGGAAGTGGGACTTATTTCCCTTCTCCAATCGGAAGTCTGCATTGCCGGATATAGCCAATAAGAACCAAGTCTGAGCAAAATTATTCTGACTGAAGTTAATAAAAAAAAAATATTGGCAATAAAAATAATCTTACGGGGACCAATTCTCTACTGGGCTATACACAATAATGAAATATAACACGACAACAACATGACAAGTGCCTTTTTGATCCTTAATTAGCCAGATTTTATTTTTTATTTATTTTATTATATTTTGTCTTCATGCAGACAAATGTTTTCTGCTGCAAGAAGAAGTCAATTACCAGTAAATGACAAGAACACAGCTCTGACTGGTTATTGATAGAAAAATTGTAATTTTCTCATCTGATTTTATTTTTTAAGATGATATTTTAGTTAAAGCTGAAAATACTGACAATACTGTACAGTTCTGTCTAGACAAAACTTTTGGACAATGTAGAAACTGGTGCCTTGCTCTTACCAAGAGAAATCATATGCATACCCTTTGTGTCACATTGGACTCCTCATACTCCTTTATTAAGCAGATTATATACTGTAGCTGATGAAATTGGATGCCATTTCTTTGTAAGTTTATGTCATATTTTGTGCTGCGAAGCATGAGAACAATGGAACTCCCTCCATGCCTAGCTCACATTTGTTCTTAGATGAAAAAAAACATCCTGTCTCATCATGGCATCATGGAACAGAATAAATATATCCATGATTCATCATCACTGCTGTAGAGTTTCTCTGTGTCACATCCGTCCATTGTCATGTTTCAAAGGCTTTCTTTGCTGACACTCTCTCTCACTGGTGAGTTTGCTGAGTTTGCCCAGGATTAAAACTCTCTGAGCTCATGCTTAGAGCCTGGATATCCCCATGACTGTGCTGCAGCTTATGCCAGAGCGAACAGTTTGACAACATGTTACTTTATTACCAAATATGGTAATTCACATCCAGAAGCAATGCACTACCCGCTTTTTTCCTCCATGCAGCAACTGTTCATAGAGGATTTCTCTGGCTCTGGAACGTGACAGCAGAAGAAAGAAGAGCAAGAGGTTTTTAAATGGGTGAGACGTCTACATGTGCTTCTTCAATAAGGAATTTAGAAATGTTTAATTATGGAAGAAAAGCCAGCCGCAAACAGTAACTAGTAGAAACAGTGAGGATTGTGGAAAAAGCCATTAAGCCTCTGTCACATCTGACTGCTTTTCAATGAAACCAGGGAGAATTCGCCCTCAGAAATCCGCCTCGTAACAGAAGGAAAAGACTGGGGTTTTTTTTCTAGTGTTGACGAGGTCACCCCAATTAGGCACCATAAGCAAAATGCTGAAACAAATCTTATTATTGCTCACTGCCGGGTCTGTAAACCATGGTATAGATTCAGTCGTCCCAATCTATATTTCTGTTCTAAAAGATAAAATAAAATAAATAATAAAAATGCAATTCTCACTTAATCTGGGGAATGTTCAAGTAAGATAAACACACTGTCGATTTGGGGACTTGTAATCCTTACATTGTAGTTACTGACAATAGTGCACAGTGTCTAACACTGTTTGTATGTGTGCTGTATGTATGCTTGTGCATGTCTGGTTTATCTGTTTGGTCGTGGGTGTGTGAAAGAAATGATGAGGCCAATGTCAAACGTAAGACATGTTTGATATATATAACAAGAACAAGCAGGGGAAACTATCACTATGCCCATTACTGTGTGTTTTGGATTTATTGAGTTGCATTTGTAATGTGGGGAGAATGGCTTTCTATAATACACTGGAATAGCTGCAAAGAAAATGACGTCTTTATCATATCTCCTTTGAGAATTGCATAAATACAATCACACTCTTCACTGAGCAGAACCTTGGTTTCTGTCACCTCTCTGGCTTCAAATCACCACATTCAAATGTGCTTTGATAAACACTTAGGCTGTCAACACAACACATGCCATAAAGATTTATGATCCTTCATTGGTTGTTTGCTGATCTTAGGCTGCATTAGAGGTCAACAATATCTTGGCTCTCTACTCCTTAGTTGAATTGTTTGTGTGGTTCATTTAAACACTGTGTGGACCAAGGCAGGAGAAACTTGCAACCTTCACATTTAGTGAAGGAATCAAGTTGCCATTCTGAAGTTTTTGGACTTTCATCAAAATATCTGTAAGATTGTTGAGTTTGCTAAACATATCACTGATTGGGTTATCAGTAGCAACATTAGAAGGTAAAATTTTGAATTTCTTGCGTTCTTCTCTCTGTGGTAATTTGAGACTGTTTGCTGGATTGATTTGATATAAAAAGTCATACATTTTAAATAATTGAGTATAATAAATGCTTCATGATTTTTCTATACTAACAATAGTAACTATCGTCAAAAGAAACAAATAAAGTGTTTGCTGTACTGAACTGTAGTGAATGAAAAGGTTTTCAAATTAATGACTTCACTGAAAATCGCCATACACATGGGCCTGTGGTATATGCACAGTG
The DNA here is from genome assembly GCF_002814215.2 of Seriola lalandi dorsalis. Classification (NCBI taxonomy): domain Eukaryota; kingdom Metazoa; phylum Chordata; class Actinopteri; order Carangiformes; family Carangidae; genus Seriola; species Seriola lalandi. The sequence goes on along the minus strand of NW_019525660.1, from coordinate 1,405,263 downwards.
CGTGACAATAACTGGACAGTAGCACTAAACAGAAACACAACATGGATTGTTTGCAGTTATGCTAATTTGACTTTGGGTTTGGGTAATTGCTGGAAAACCTTTCAATTTCCTTGTGACAACTGTGTGAGTGGTTCCTGTGGTTTCTGGATGTTTTTATGGGCTATATGCATGGGCCCTCATCAGACACTCTGTGGTCATCAGGAGCTTCTAATCAGCTCATTATCAAGAGGATGTTAAATCTGTCGCAGCAGTGACTCTGGTACTGTGTTTCACCTTCCAAGGAGAAGGTGTACCCTGCGAAATATATTTAGCTGTCCCAATTAACTGACCTCGTTTCAACCACTGTGGCACTGAAGGCATCTCCACCACTCCGCCACTGTTTACATGACTGATCAAAGATTAAACCTGCATAAACTAACTGATAATAAAACGTCCAGATTCAGCTGACATCTAATATATCTTGCATCAATGTGAAATTTCATGAGAGTGAAGGATACTGGTAATGTTTGTTCTTTTAACAATTTTATAACTTAACATTAAATTATAATAAAGGGCAATCATTTATTCATATTTTCAGTATGTTGAAATATGATAGTCGTCATGCCTTATTTACACATAATTGCAAAGTACTTTAATTATCATAATGATAAACATCTGAAACATTTAGACCCAATGACCCAGTGCACTGATGTAATGATAGAGGAAGGTCTGGCATGTGTTAGTCTGTTTAATGAAGAACTAGTTATAATAACCACAACACCAGACAATGAGAAAAAAAATAATTAAATTAAATCAGCAGTTGAACAAATATCTGGTATTTGAAAGACGGCCCAGTAATCAGTCTAACACACACACACACACACACACACACACACGTCACTGTGGTGATGATCATCAGCAGTCCAGTCACAGCTAACAGAACTGACTGTTAGATATCTCACCCTCTCCCACGCGCCTGTTCTCACCACTGAGAAAAGGCCTCAGGACTTTGGGGCTTTTTGTGTAAAACTGATCTGTCACCAGTAAGCGAGGCGACTTAAAGCCGCCACCCCTTCCGTCCGACCAACCTGAGCACATTTGTCACTGATATACGTAGTTGCTGCAGGTGCAGATTTTCACCTTGTAGGCTATATCTCCTCCAAAACTGGACTAGATGGTTTATCTGTGCCTTCAAAAACAACTCATAGGAGGTATTTCTAACTGCCACCACTGACTTTGGGGTCCGGTTTCAGAAACTGAGTATTTTGGGTTTTTTTTAACAAGAAAACAAGAAACAAGAAAAAACTGCTATCAGTATTCAAGAAAACAAGTTGGCTCTTGAAAACCACAGTCCACGGTGCTAAAGTTAAACCTGAACCAACATCCCCTGTCTTCTCTTCATGTGTTTTTGCAGTATAACATGCTCCTTCCACTTTTGCAATTAACTAACCCTAAACATAAATTGTTTTTTTTTTGACAAATTATGGAATTTGTCTGGTGTATCATGAGCAATGGTCATTGTCTCCAGGTTAGATCTCAACACCTTTCACAGTCCTGCTTTCAAAACCAAAATCTCTGCTGTCTTCCCAAAAGCTCTTGTAATATCAGACTATGTTCCAGTATTTGAATCCTTATCATTGCGCCTCAGAAGTAGAAAATAGACAGATCATACTTAAGGCTCAAGACACACGAACCATTTTAAGACTTTCATCTTTTCTTCCTGTCTCAATTAAAACACTGTTCAGCCCATAGCTGAATTCCTATTCACATGATGCCCAGAGGATTTCTTAAGGTTATAGGATTATGAAAGACTTAATATGCTCAACCAGGCTGGAACCTAAAACTCATAAGTAAAGCAAAATATTTATCACTATTAAATGTATGAAGTGTAGGCAGTGTTTTATAACTTCTAACAGCTTTGTCTGCAGCCCCTAAAAGCATGATCTGGTTTCATTCCCTCTGCAGACGGTTGCCAGGGAAACATATTTCAGCCATGTTCTCTCTACACTCCAGAAATATTCACCTCCGCACATCATTTCATTTAGTGCTGAGGCTTTAAATGCCATTTTTCTGAAAGCAACAGAAGAAATCAGCCAAATGGGTTCGATTTCTACACCAGCTGTTATCAGTATTTATGTAAACATAAATACTACATGCAGAAATTGTTCTTATATTTAAAAGGGTTCCATACTAAATCAAGTATCCCATATAACCAAACAAACTTACTCCTGAAAATCTCATCATAATGAAATTCTTTCATTGGAAATACATGCATCGCAGCACCGCAGGCTGTTGCCTGGGTGACAGCCCTCAGTCATGCTCTTGAGTGGCCGATAGGAAGACTTCTGGGAGGTGTCACTGTGGGCCAGTGAGGCGCACTGGGAAGGGTTTTTGTCTGCCTTTGAGCAGCTCTTCCGGCAGCTGGTCTCTAGAAGAACAGTACAGCTCAGTTCTTATCAACTTCTGACCCCCCTTCTCCTCCCTCCTCCCATCTCCCATCCTATTTCTCTCTGTCTCCTCCTCTCTTTCTCCCCTTCTCTCCTTTTGTTCACTGACCTGTTTCCTGGAGGCTTTCTGACGGCCGTGGATGGAGGATGTAGGTTTCACAAGAACAGAATCTGATGAATACTCTGTATACTGAAGACCCAGCGTGTGATCGTTGTACGACACCCACAATGTCCCAATAGTCATTTCAGCTCTGCTTTTTTTGTTTTCTTTGCACTGTGAAAGCAGTGGCTGAAAGGAGAAGATGAGGAGCGACTGTGTGTGTGGAAACCTCATCTATGCCAGTTATTGACAAAGTATTTTTGCTGACTACTGTAGCTCCATCACTTACCACTAACCAACTGTGCTTGCCACCATTTCTCCAGTGAACTTTTAATCAATAAAACCAATAAAGTCAAACATTTAAAAATCGACCAAATGTATATTTCAAACTTAGATAAAGAGTCATGGTTAGTGCTACTCAGGTGGTGAAAAGACATGACCCTGGAGGAGCTTTTTCAAGTTTGAAAAAAAATTACCCAAGTGACATCACCAAGGTTATCTCAGCGTGGAGCCCACAGAATCCTCCACAATTTCCTCTACAACCAATTCGCATAGAAAGATGGATTGGAGGTTTTAACAATCAGCATTTCTGTGGGACACATGCACTTCCTTAAAAAGACAAGCCCGAAATGAGATACTCAAATATTTGATTGAGTAAAACCTTATCTTGCAAACAGATTGAACAAAATTCTAACCCGCATCAGCGTGTGTGTCTAATTTCTAATTTCACAATAATTATGCAGCAGTCTGATAATGTTTTTAAAGTATTTTCTGTACAATGCGGCCTGAGTCTCAGATCTGAACAAAGGGAAGCACTGTGTTGTGTTGCTATGCACAGGCACATCAATTCAACCCACTCAGCACAATACAGAATTCTTCAGCCATATTGATTCTGCAAAAGCCGGCTCATACATCACACATGGCTACTTTGTTCGAATTTCATCTGCCTCCTGTAATAAAACATACCGTGTGTCCACTGACCTTTTGTGGAAATACCAAAGCAGACCTTGGATCTGCTGTTCTGTGTTCTAATGATCTTGGAACCTGCCAGAGCAGAATTAGTTACATCTATAAAAACACAGCTCCATCCAGCATCTGAGAGAGCAGCTGCCATAGCAACCAGACAGTCAGCGGTTGCTGAAGATGAATAGGGATCGACTCGAAGAGGTGGAGGAAAGTAAAGAGACATTAATACAGATGATCCTGTGTTTGATAGCTTCTGTTCAAACACTTGTGTATCGCAAGTAAACTGAATCTTAATATTTTAGGAGGTGTACTGAATCCCATTATCACCTGTTCTTCCCAAAACCCCTTCTTGTTTTCTTTCACACTATTCTCTCTCTCATTAGAGGAACCACAGTAGGGGGATGACCACAGCTGTACTCAGGGTTTTAGAAGTACAGAGGTCCAAAAACTACCCTTGCTAGAGGGGTTTCACAGCAAATTAAGTTTAGATTTTGATTCTACATTATGCTACACTACCATAATTCTCAAATTAAAAAAACATAATACAAACCACAGACATGGCCAGCATGAAAAATAAATGTCAGTCACTAATTAAGGCTGAGCAAACTCAGGATAATTTACATTTCCAGAGAACTAATCCATCTGCACAACAGCAGAGTTATGTTACAGCTCTGCTGCTGCTCTACATTTCTCTTTACAGAAATGCCGTTTACATTCTCTGATTAATTACAAAAGCCTCTGAAATTTATTGACTGCCATTAAGTCTCAATCAATAAACTCAACATTTCCTGCAGATGTTTCAAGTTAAAGGCATAACAATGAAAACATTTAAAACCCTTCTGAGTCCTGTTGCTTTTGTGACACTTGAGTCTGTCTTTTTGTGTAAAATTGAAAGCTGAAGGAAAAGGAGCGATAATGCCCTTTGAGCTAGTGAAAGGCTTTGTTATGAGACATCAGTGCAAGACGTGTTCAGTCTCAGTGACGGTAACTTCACAGCACTTGAAAAGTGGCAAAATGAGAGGCAAATGGAAAAAACTAGTGATGAAAATAATATTTCTTGGTTGAAGAAAACTCAGAAGCTTGATGAGTATGACAGGACACTGTTCTTGTATAAAAGGCATTTAGGTTCTAGTACATTATATAGAAATGACTGCATATTTAAACAAGGTCAGACCAGGAAACAGAGAAGCTTCTAACAACAGATGTACTGACAAAACAAGTACGCATAAATAAGTCTCAAATAAAGGCCTTCACTGTCTCTGCAGTTGAGGTCAATTAAGGCCATGGCCACTAATTGAGAATTTAATTGAGGATACAACATAATTAAACATATATGAATGTCAAAAAAGCAGAAGATGGGATGCACACTGTCATTAGCATGACAAAATCCTGCAGGGAGAAAGTCAGCATCTCCTGAGATCGGCTTAATTTTCATACACAGTGCTCCTCTGCACTATTTAAAACAGTTTTGACATTGTGTCTTTGTCAGAGCTTACACACTTTGAATTGGTGCCAGTGAAAAGTCCCGTAGAAAAAGATGTAGATTACACAAAACCATACCTTTTTAAAGAAAAGCAAACAGAGTTATGACCTTCTGGAGGCCTCAGTTTCCTGCAATAAAGTGAAGCTTTAAAAAGTAAGTTTGAGGTTGCAGCTGCAGTCCTTTCATGGGATTTGATGCCTCCCTTTCTGTGGGGGATTTTCATGCAAATCTGACTATTTTTGACAAAACACCCTTCTTACACTGAAATGTGTTTCGCTGTGCAGTCACAACACAAAACAGAACTTGTTATGTTGATAGAACACTGAACCGTGACGTACTGATATTTGCTCAGAAGTAATGCGCTTGCTTGGCTGAAAAGTAAATACCATGGAGACTATAGCAGCGTATTAAGGTATTAAATGCAATTAGGATAGGATTCGAATGGTTTTACTCACAGTAGGTATTTTCAAGTCAAACTTTTCTTGACTGAACAAGTGCAGCTGAATGTGGGTGAGCTGGTAATAAACTGAGCCATCAGTATCTGCAATCAAGTCTGGGAAATGAATTGGCTTCATGATGACTTTGGACAAAGGAGACTGTCATCCTGTAGAAAAAAGCCCATAGGTTCTCTGTGCAAGCAGGTTATTACAACTTAGTTACATCTCTCTGTTACGCAGCCTTAGTAATTATGACGGGAGCAAAGGAAGGTATAGGTGACATAGTATATAATGAGACAAAGTCCACATTAGGAGGAGGTTTGGTGGATGGATGGCTTGAGTAAACACAGAGCTCGACTGCTGTTCATTTTCTATGTGAAACCGATAGTGAGCATTAATTGTGTGTTTATTGTTGTATCCGCATGGTTACTACAACCATTACATAACCATTGTTTCTTGCCGGGAGTGGGTTGTGGTGATTGTCGTGTGCCAAGAGCTTCGGCCATCGTTTTGTTTACAAGACGAGGAGATTACAGGCTACAGTGAGTCACTATCAGGAAGTGATGAGACGGGCCGGAGCTAGCTGGTTAGCGTGCTAAGACGTGCTAGAGACAAGAGTTAACATTTGCGTTGCTTTCCACCAAGGAATGAAGTTTGATACTGATCTTGTAGACTGGTAAGTAAACAGCTGTTAATGCTAACGTGACAATACTAACCACGATCTTTAATCAGTCCACCGCTTTGATCCAGATAAGTATTAGATGCATTGTCATGAAAATCTGAGCAGACATTCATTGTGCCCAGAGGATTAATCGCTCTGATTTTGGTGATCCCTTTACTTTTCCTGAGGCACAGGGTTTGCATTTGTGTTTCTTTAGTGAAATGTCCTGCAGCTCTCAACTAATTGCCATGAAATGTGGTTCAGACACTTCACACCAAGTGAATTTATTGTAACTACTTTCATAATCTCCTGACTGTTCATCATGTGCTAATTAGCAATGGACATGGAAAAACATTATACCTACATCTTCCCTAAAGTGCATTTGTATAAGCTGATGTCCCTGATAACAAGCAGAAACAACATGATAACAATCTGAAAATCTCCAGTGTTCATTTCTGTTCACAAGAGCAAAACTGAGAGAGAATTAAAGCTCTGCATTTGGAGGTATTTGATCGGATGTAGCGCTGTCATTATGACTTCCTTCTGGCGAACGAATGGTGAAATCAGAAAATGTCAGATAATTTATGCAGCTGCCCCCTTTTCCCAGTGTTTCTCCTGCTCTTTTATCATGGAAGGGGGGATGTGGAGCTGCTCAGAGATGCAAGGCCTTTCTTTTTTTTTTTCCAGCTTGTGCAATTTTGAAATGTTTATGCAGGACTTGATTGCCACAGTAAAACTGTAGAAGCCACACCAAACCCACATGGTCCAAGCTCTAAACCTACCTGTATATGAGCAACCTTACTCCTGTCCACCTCAGGACCAGCAGCCTCTTCTCTAAGTTTAGTTTGACAGTGTTAAAATAAGAGCAGACAGCGGGGAACAGTCTCGAGTTGCCTCTTGCCTGCTATACATCATTACACTCTCTGCCTGTCTATTGCCTGTGTGTGTACACAGCCGAATATGTGTGCTCTGAGTGTGTGTATGTATGTGTCTGTTTGTTTGGCCTCTCTTTCAGAAACCTGTCACACACAAAGATCTCACCTGCCGGGGGGAAGCAGCCGCTGGCCAAAGTCCTATCTCTCTGTCTCTCTCTTTCTCTCTCTCTCTCTCTCTCTCTCTCTCCGTCTCCGACTCATCATGTTTCTCTCATATTTATTTTCTTATCTGCTTCTAATTGTCCATGTCATCGTCTATTTAATGGTTTTGTCCTGCCAGCTATTACACACTTGGCTGTCCTTGTGGTCAATCCTTCTTTGAATTGGTTTTATTGTTGGGAATTTGACCTGATCTTATCCAAGCGTGTAGGGCTGATGTTGCTGAGTACGCTACATTCACTTCAACATTAGGGCTTGTCATAAGCTATTCAATAATATTTATCTTTTTGTCCTTCACACAAAGCACTGTATCATATTGCTTTGTCATTGATTCATCTGCTCTCACAAAAAAACCTGGGGATTAAGTTCCTCTCAGCATTGCTGCAATTTCTTGCTGACTATCACGACCAGTGAGGGAGATCCACAAAGATCCAAAATTACTAAATGCCCTATTAAAGGGTCAGTTCACCCACAACACACACACACATATATAAATAAATATATATAAATAAATGATCTAAATCTGTATGTATGCACCAATCATCCACAAACAAATGACTTTCCCCCGATTTAGAGACCCGCACCCGATCACACATTATCATTATTTCTCAGTGGCATATCACGCGTGATGACTTGGTAACATATTAAGTAAGCTGTTTTAAAATGAATACACAAAAAGTTCTCATTTTTTGCTAAAATGAAAAATGGCAACAGGTATTTCCACAATAGCCTGAACACAGTCTGTCATTTTTAATCTATTCAAACTAAAATTCTGAATGTCACCGCTACTTCCCCAACACAAACAATTTAAAAGCTCATAATAACATTTGGCTGCCGCCCAAAATATAAATCATTCAGCAGTCCAAACCCAAAGTATAATTCGTGCCTGATCAAAATGAAAATTATAAATATGTTCACATTTTAGAGGATGTAATCAGTATTTTCTTCATACATTGTTTTTTTAATTTTTTTTTTTCCACAACCCATCCACTGTTAATCAATGATGATCCGCGGCCATAACTGTGATCCACGCATCACTAATATACATACATGCGTACAGCCATTTCCCTGTCTGTTAGTCTGGATGATTCACAAAACACCCTGTCAACAGTTTCCAGAGTATAGGTGTAAGTATGCAAGCAAAAGCAAAATTATCTGCATTGCTAAAATAAAATAAAAAACATTGTCAATATATTTTAGTTATTGCTATTGTTATTTTTTAATGTTGTCTTTCCTTTTCAAATCTGAACAGAGCAGTAGGTTAAAAAAAAACATTAACACAAAAGAACATAAAAACATCCCAAGCCACTCTAGAAAACAGAAAACGTCTAGTTTCCAACCTCTGAACTCCTTCTAGACTCTACTGAATCCTTCCATCACTGACTTATGAGATGGGCAGATCAAAGAAACCTCCCACACACTGTGACCTCACACGGCTTCACGTGGTGAAACACCCACAGTTCCTTCAGTGGGGACAAACATCATCACAGAGCCAGGCAGTGGGGGAGCAGGACCGGCACATGGTTGAAACCCAAGTCATCTCTCATAAATGCTCCAAACTTCACTCATTTATGATGAAGTTGAAGCTTTTTCAACTTTGACTTTATCGTTGCCTAGGAGAGAAATTCTGTCTTGCGGCCAGGGAAAACACAGAACACAAAAATTGACAATACACAATAAAAATACAATAAGGCCCCCCACACAAGTTCACATGTGTCTTTTTTGTGTCTTTTTTTGTGTCTTTTTTTGTGTAGTGTGTATCGGTATCGAATCATTATCTATTCCTGGTTGGTTTGAATGTGCTGTATCAGTGAAGATCCGCACTGTTCACATAACACAGTGAGGTGAGTCAGTAAACTCTGTGAAACATTTCGACAACTAAAATTCAAGAACCAAAACATTGTTCTCTCGACTTCTGTGCCAGTCTATATCAATTAGACATCTATTGATCAGAGCGATCAGGTTAATAGACCACAATGCCAAGAGGCCACGAAGCATGCTGCATTCGCATTCATTTAAAAAAGAAAATTTCTTCTCAATTAACAAATGCATTTTAGTTTTTTGCCATTGCATTCACTATCATGCTCTCCACCCACATGTGTGACTAACAGCTGAAGGCAAAACGTTGAGGTTGAATGCTGAACGTCATTCTGTGAAATTAGTAGACCAAGCAGGCTGAGAGAATGTGCTTCTAACAAATAGTCATTTTAACACAATAAAAAAAAAAACATCACACAATGTTCACATGTAACAATGTAGAAACATCTAAATAGCATCTTTAATATTTCCCGAATTGACCGGCAGTTTGGACAGTGTAATATCAGATTGCACCCTCTGCTGCATGGAAAAAAAAAAAATTCCAGTACAATTATAGAAGACGCAACTGACAAGCCAACAGCTGCTGAGATGCGCTGGCTCCGGTCCAGATGAGGCCTTTTGTTTAGGCAGGCACACCATCAGGGAACAAGTTCGTACAAGAGTACAATAGCTCTGTCTGCAAAGCAGACAGCGCTTCACAGCATGGCTGATAATGTAAAGAAATGTTTCAAGTGGATCAAAGCTGTAAGTGAAGAGGACGCAGTGAGCTCGGGTGAATGAAAAAGAGCAGAACCTGGGAGGGAATGAACCCATCAGGCCTCCATGTTGATTTACTGGGCTGTTTGGAGGGATTACACTGAGATACTTTCTTTAACTAAAGGTTGAGACTGGAGCAAGTGAGAAAACAGTTTATGTGAGTCACCGTTACAGAGAATGAGACATTATACAAGCAATGGATTTCACTTGTTTTGTCACTGTCTGTCTACATAGACGTATCGTATTAACACAGTGGGTTAGTGGCCGACACAACAGCTAACCACCTAAAAAAAGGCAAACAGGTACTTCAAGGTTTTTCCTCTGATTGTATCCACCTTTAGCCTGAGTCATCCTGCCCTTTTTAAAGGACACACTGGTTCTTACATTTACATTACATTTACATTTTGCTCAGTGAGACATTACAACAACAGACAGCACAAGGACGTGTCTGTCTGCTCCCTTGCTCTGCTCATCACACTCATCACACTGTAAAGGCCCTGACTCTGTTCTCTTATTTTAATTCATCATTTTCTATTTCTTTATCTCTCCCTTTGTCCCTCTCTCTCTCTCTCTCGCTCTTGACATGCACCACACACACACACGCACACACACACACGCGCACACACACACGCGCGCACACACACACACACACACACACACACACACACACACGCACACACACGCACACGCACACACACACACTCAAATCCTAATAAGTTTGACAAGAACACCCTGTAGGACCAGACAAGGCAACCGGATCAAATCTTAATCACCGCGATGATGGGAAGGACAGATTCTCCCGTGTGCATGCCAATGAGCATCTCTCTTAAGCAGAAAAGGTTATTCGCTGAATTAAAGAAAATTCCACTCATTCTCAGTTAATTGAACTTCAAGTTGACTAGATAAATATTTGAAAGTCAGATTCATAAAGACCTCTAAAAAGGAGTTCTTAAACTCCTATAAAACAGCTTTTTCATATCATGTTACTTTTATATTCTTGTTTAAAAACTAAAATTTGTAAGTCAATTAAAAAAATAATTGATGAAATTTTGTCCTTGTTTTGTTTCACAAGTGTTTACAAGTTTTCATTAATTAGTTTTCTAATTTGAGCTTTTATTCAAAATCTACTGACGAAAACCATGAGATGTGGCCAGATAAATTGCTGGGTCCTCTATGACAACCGATGGACTCTTTTCACTGATAAACACTGTCAGATGAAGTTGAAAGCTCTGGAAAACAGCAAGTAGGTGGACCCTGAGTTAATATTATTATGTTAAAAATGTTCAGCTTGTCTAACACATATTTCTTGTATATATTTGTATGAAAAATCAAAATTAAATCACTTAGGCCCTCAGTTTTGGTAATTTTAGGTAATGTTTTGGTGATTTTCTTAAAGCAAGGAGGAAAACAAACAAAAGCTGCCAGTAAAAAACTGAAGTATAGCTTCGTCTCATCAGTCTTTCTACTAAATAAATCATCGTTTAAAGGTCATATCCTGCCTTAAAACTGCAGTCCGTATCATGGATTTTGAGATGCACCAGCCACTTTTGCCAGAGGGCAAACAAAGTTTGTTTCCCTACCAGCTTATGACAAAAATGCATTTAAGCAACCTGCCTGGGAGACACTGAGCAAACTAAGACATGGGATGCAAGACAGAGTGCAACTTCCATCTGAGAGACTTTGAATCGTGCTGTAACTGATGCTATCTCAGTCTTGTGTTTTTTGAGGACACAGTGATAAGGGCTTGGTTGGGGGCTGTATTCAGGGCAAGCAAAGATCCACAGAGGGTTCTTTAGCCTCATTTTCTGACCGGCCAGCTCCCAGGCCTACTTAATATTTCACAGCTCCCACTGAAAAGGAGGAGAATGCACTTAATTAAGTGTGAACAATAAATTGGCTATAACCAATGCTCCACCGCGTGTCGGTTTAGGCTTTTGATCATTCAGCAAGGTCTCTGAATGCATGTGGCCCTGAGATGCTGTGTGCATGTAAATGCATGAAATTAAAGTATGACGTGATTTGACCATGACAAACTAGAACTTTGAAGTGTTAAATCGCCGGACGGGTGTCAGTGACCTCAAAACACTCTTTTGGTCGCGGAGAAGGAAGAGTGGTTTGCTTTGAAAGAGGTGGGTGTCAGAAATAAAAGCATGGGAGCAAACTGAAGCAGAATATTAAGTTTAAGTTGGCAGCCAGACACACGCACAGACACTTATCACTATATTAAAGGAAAGGTCCCTCCCTAGATAAGCTTAAACTGCTGGTTAAGTCCATTTTGGCGTAAATCATTTAACAATTTGCCATGTTACCCACAATGCCTTTCGGTAATCCATTGCTACGGTTGTGTAGGTGGTTTGTCCAATTAGGGAAAGTGAAAGTGTAGGGGAGGATGATGCCGTGGTGTGTGTCTCAGTTTTTCAAGTAACACAAACGTTGTCAAAGGAGGTGTCAGATTTTGCGTCAATGATGACTAAGGTGTAAGCTGGAGCTGCACTGCATTCTGCAGACTGATAATTGGATGTCAATGCTAAAAACGTTAGAGAGGTTCCCAACCCTCAATATGGTGTAACGTCTCCTCATGACCCTTCATCAATGGGTGCATGTCTGTTAGTTGTATGAAACTCAATTAATTTTCTTTTCTCTTGTAAGAGACAATTTTTTTTAAAAGCATGGTCAAAATGGTCAAAAAACAACAGAGGCTGTAATATCCTGATTTATAAGCTCTTAAAACACTCGACCCTACATTTTCCACAATGCAACTCCATATAATCTTTCATTAGACCCTCCTTGACTGGTCTGTTCAAGCCTAACCTGAGATAACCCTGATGACATCATTAAGGGTTATTTTAGTAGGACTCCTCATGACATGTAAATTAGGGGAATGCCCCTTTAATTTTCAATGTAGCCGTGCAGGAAATATCACAGTGTGTGTCACAGTGTATCTAATGTAACTATGACCCATGATTTATCAGTGCATTATAGATTATAACCTGGTGATTTGAATGCTGTCCTTATTAACAGATTATTACTAACCTGTAAAGCATATTAATGAATTATTTAACAAGCAGTAGCCCAAGAAATTCATCTTATATCATAAATGATGAGGTGCAGGGTGCATTAGTCATTTAACCATGTGGGGTCTCTGAGGTGTCTCTATTGTAGGAACTTTGAACAAGATTCTTTTAAATGTATTGCTTTGGGTGGACAGCACACTGATATAACTGCACACACACACACACACACACACACACACACACACAGAGTCACAATGACTCTCCCGGTCCTGGCAGCTGATGCAGGCCTGTCCAGATGAGCTGTTATTGATGGAGGAATGTATCATCCTCTCTCCCACTGTCTCTGACACACTGCACTGATGAAGTATGCTGCCGCACAGGACAAGTACAACTAGAGTGTGATACTGTGTGCCTGTGGGGCATAGATCCATATGCTCTGAGTCTTATGTCTATACTATTGGCCTAGCAACAAATAAATAAATAAAAGACTAAATCAGAGCAATTAAAGTAAATAAAATACTGGGTACAATATGCCAGAAGACAGCAAATATCTAATAAAAATAATAAAATGAGTAAACAAAGATCTGTGCCAACTTTCAGTACTTAAAAGTTTCCAGTACTCTGTGCTACAGACACGGTTTAGTTGGGACGCAGCAGCCCTGTTCATAAAAATATCCGTTCTTTCCCTATTTTGGGAATCAAATGTGCCGCTCAGTTTCTGTAGTCTACTTCAGTCAAAGTGTATTTAGTTCCACATTTTCCCTCGTGTTTCCCTCTTTATTAAAGACAAATCTCTTATTACTGGATCCAAAATGGGGGCCCCCACACCTGATACACCGCCTCCACAGTAAGCAGCGGCTCCCCGGTGATGGAGTGTGTGAGGAGTCCTTGGAGCTCAACAGAGTATTTCATAAGAAGCTATAGTTTAATCTTTCAAAGCTCCGCGTCAGCTTCAGTATTTCTCCTTTTATTCTCCACTGCGCGCTGCGGTGAACAAAAGACAGAGTGGTGGTGTTAATGCACTATAATTACAGATGGAGGTGGATTGTGAGGCAGGCTGCCATCTACCGGCTTAAAAGCAAACCCCCCACCACCACCTCATATCACCCCAGCCGCCCCCTCACCCCTCCCTTCTACTTCTAACTCCCACTCAAGCAGTCAGTTAGAGGAAGTAGATAGAGTTCACACACACACATTTTTGGAAACATTCGGCCCGGGTGCTGTGTCATGGACAAAAAAAAAAAACAAACAACCATTTTAGACATTTAGCACGACGCTCATTCACTTAGCTCAACATCACAACTCAAATCCATCCATCCATTCTTTTTTTTTCCTTTTCTATATCCACCTGTTCCCCATTCAGGGTCACAGGTAACTGTGTGCAGATCTTAGTCATTTGCTGTTAAAAGTTGAGGTGAAGCAGCCTCACAGATTGTCTGAAGTGTCAGCTGCTTAGCATAAACCATTCAGTCAATTACATGCAAATTAAATACCTCATTTAACCAGAAAAATAGCTCCAAGCATAACAATAGCAATACACTGATTTGACCAGAACTCTGACTTTAAAAGATTTGATTTGTTAAAAAAAAAAACAACAACAACAGCAACAGGAGGATACGTAATGGCCAGCAGTCATATTTGACTCATAAATTAAAAGAAGGAAATAAAAATGACTTTGATGCTGTTTATTTATTTTTTTATCCGCTGCCTCCTGCTGCTGTTTGTTTACTCAGGTCCACTCCCTGATCTTTCTGGAACATCTTCACAATAAAAACACCTAAAGAAACCTGACTAATTAATGACACGCCATGGATAATCTGACAGACTGCCCTAAAACCCCAGGTAGCCTACTAAAAATAAATTAGGATGATTAGGAGATAACCAAGTCAGGTGTTTACAAGCATCTTTTTGGAAAGGTTAGGACCTAGGCTGTATAATTTTAAAAAGTCAAACAATGGTCAAACAGCTGACACATTATCGGCGACATCAGATTCCCCCAGCAAATTCTTCACTCTCAGCAAACAGAGGTCTTTATCAGTACGATGAACACAATGTTGTGCTTCCGGCGGCAGTAATATGTGTATGTTGAGCATCGACATGACTCTGGCTGTGACGCGCTGAGGCTGCCCAAGCAGGAAGCTTTTATATGGTAATAAAATCGATTGGGGGCCGATGCGCGCACCAATCAGAAGCGTTTGATTTATGTTTAAGGGACTGTTGAGAGGAGTAGTCGCTTGGCAACAGCCTTATGAAAATGAGCGAACCTCGACTATTAAAAATAGCGACCTTATCATAACCTGTTTGCGCGTGTTGCCTCTTGTTGCGGCTGTTTCAAAGACAACAATCCGCATTTTTTGGTTCTTTTTGGATGACACAAATGAACGATTAGCCTAAATCTGGTTCTCACTGAAAAGTCTCCACTGGCTGATGGACAAAGCCTATAGGAAGTGATGGGGCTGGAAGTGGCTGTCATTTGACTGGAGAGCAGTTACTTAGCTTGGTCAAAAGCTCATTATCTAGTGTATTTTCCCAAGGAAGTGCCAATCATTTTAGGGCCTCGGCGGTTAATTCATAATCATAATTAATCCTCAATGCTCAATGTTAAAGCCAGTGTGTGTGCGTGCGTGCGTGCGTGCGTGCGTGCGTGCGTGCGTGTGTGTGTGTGTGTGTGTGTGTGTGTGTGTGTGTGTGAGGTTCAGTGTAAATCTATATAGAGGCTGTCTTAAAGGAGCCAACAAAGGATGAACACCGCTCCTTCTGAGCCGAGAAAAGAAAAGACGTGACATCGGTGCACACAGCAAGAAAAAAAAAGTCTATCTCAGCAAGTCCTATCTCTATCTTCTTTCTTCTCGAAACACGAGAGATAATCCAAATCAATGTTGTAATTTTTTTAATAAACAAGGAGGAAAAAAGTCTAATCTCTGAATCTGTAGCCTATAGCGATGACATTAGAGTCAAGAAACACGTTGATGTTTATTGGGATTATCTCACCCCCCATTTCTTTTCCCACTCACTGTATAAAAAAATCGTTACGACTGATGGATGAAAAGAACAAAAAGGGGTCGATATTGTTGCATTGTCGTCTTGTTTAATCTCTGAATCTGATGGAATGAAAATGGGATGGATGTGATTTGACTGTTACTGTGGAAACCAACTTTCCCCTGCCTACACGATGCTCTTTCATCCTCAACTATACCCAGCTCACAGCCTCGATATGTTTGCTGACAGAATATAGATTAGACAGCTCAGATGATCTCCAATCTCCATCACACTTTCACATTTGATCACATTTGTCCAAACTCGCGTCATGAAAACAGCACAGCACGAGCACCCGTGTAACACTGGATGACGTGCACACTTGTGGGAAAGCTTCATTCATTTCAACGAGAAGAAGAATATGTTTTGTCACTTACAACAATTTGTTACAGCAAAACTGTTCGCCACTTCCAGGTTGTCAATGTGAGGCGTCAGTCTGAATTCCGAAGTGCCAAACTGAACCATCCCTATCCGAAATGCGCTGTACTCTTGATCCGCGCCCCTTGGAAAGAGTCCCCCTGAAACCGGGAAAAAAAATACCAGTTATACCTGCACGATGTCCTAATGATGAGACACATTTTCAAACCAATTTTTCTCAACGTTTGACGCACAAAGTCGTGGCTTTTCGCCCTAATTGTTTATCGTTTGAACTAATGGATACCTACCAATCTGAACGCTGGGCGAGCCTCCAAGCGCGCATCCCCATAAAACCAGCAGAACTGAGAGGGATAAATTCACTATCTTTTCCATGTCCACAGTTTAAGTGTCCACATCCACCAAAAGAGTCTGATATTCCTAGTTCTCCTCGCCGGAGATGTTAGATCCGACACATATTGGACACCTTCTTGGGGAGAAATAATTCAAAAAAAAAAAAAAAAAGATAATACTCAGCAGCAAAAGGACCGTTTTTTCTGCAGGTGGCTGGCAGTGAAAATGACACCAGCAGTGAAGGAATGGTCGCCTGCACTGTAGGTCTGCTGTCTCTTCTTCCGCTCCTCCTCGTCGCTCTCTCCTCCTGCCAGCAGCTGATACCTCCTCTGAACGCACAGGGACACTGCGCGTCTCCGCTCGGCGCGCCGGAGATCCTTTCAGCATCACACCCACAAGTGAGGAATGTTAATGAGAAGGCGAAAAGATACGGAAAGAGCCGAGCGCGCAACCGCTTGGTGACAAGAGTGCGTAATACACACTCTCAGCTAAGGCGGCAATAACCTTCGGTCCAAAGGGATATTTTGTCTTTTGGTTTGTTTTACAAGCTTTTAATGAGCAACATTAGGACGTGAAGTAAACACTGTTGATTCATATGGGATCGTTAGGGATAATTCATATCTTCGATGATTGCCAATAGGAAGTAGAAAACACCCACCATAGTCCCAGTTTTTGAAAAGGTCAGTCTACTTTTTTTTTTGTTAAAGCTCAGCTGTGAAACAACAGATCCTCATTTGGGCTGATTTGTCATCCTCTCCTCCAGCATCAGATTAACTCAACCTTCATTCCACTCTAATCCCTTAAACACAATATTTCAATCAAAAGTCTTAAATGTGAGTAGACTGTTATAGGTATACACACACCTTACAGGCAAGCAACACAGCAGCACATCTGATCAGTCACACAAATTTTATTTTATTATAACTCAAAAATAAACATTTGTAAACAGTTCCTACATTTCATGCACTGCACTGATACTCCTGCACAGAGTTTACTGAGTCCAGTTTTAATTATCAATTTTCAGGCGATTATCTTGATAAATTCTTTGTCCACAAAATGTCAGAGAACAGAATAATATGACAACTGTAATTACACAGAGCACAAAGTGATGCCTTTGGAATTGGTTTTATTCTTTAACAGTTGAAGTGATAAAAGCAGCAAATGGAGAACCTGAAACCAGAGAATGCAGCAGGCTGTGTTTGTGTTTCCTGAAACAATTTCAAAATAATTTTCTGTAAATCAACTAATGAGGAACTGTTTTAGCTCTAGAGTTTATAATTTGTGAGCAGGAAGAGCAAAACTCACTCAAGATCTTTCATGAATGTGATAGGGAGATGATGTCCTTAACCATTCTGCTGCCATGGGAGCCACATAGCAGCAGCAGCTGTTTATCAGAGCCACATGAAAATGTGGCCCTGACATTTGTATTTCAAATGTATGAGATTAAAGAGGAGCGCAAATAAGTATCATTTCCACCGTTACATTGAAGATTTACTTGCATTAATCTTAATTCCTATGTGACTCAATGTGCTGAATGCCATTGCCTGTGATTGTAAAGTCCACAGCTTAATTCAAAACAGATTTTAACCATCTGGAAGAAGTAATCCTTTCTCTCTCTGAATATTCCTGAGGGAGGTTCCAACCTTACAAAACATTTTATATAATTGTTAAATATCAGACAAGCGACAAATGACATTTTTGATTGAGATCTTGAAATGCTTTTTGATCACTTAAATAACAAGTCTCCCCTAAACCATGTTAACAGCCAACAAAATCTATCAAGTGCATCAGATGGAGGCCATCACTCATGTCCTTAAGGGATAACAATCAAATCAATCTCCTCTTTAAGTTTCATCCAGCACTTATTTCCCACCTTCTGCAGTGCAAATCTATGGCTGACTGTAGGTGTCATTTTGAAGAGGGTTAAATGGAGAGGAGCTGCCTCACAGCCAACAGGAAGTAAATGGCAATCTTGTCGCCCTTTTTTATGATATGCATATCTCAGCCCGCACAGACAGATGTATATTAATCATTGAACCATGTGACATAGCAGTCTGGAAGCAAACTAATGAGGCTGAGAGTGAGGGGGAGTGGAGGGTGGCAGCAGTAAGAAGCAACACAGCGAGCCAGATTTCAGGACCATGGACAGCACATCACACCTAACACTGGCTGCATGCACATTTAAAGGAAATTCTGGTTTAGTAAAATGTGCGTCCTCTTTCCTTGGCTGTGGCCATCTTTGCTATTCTGTACCCGGTATGCTAAACTCAAAGTAACCAGTAAAATCAAGGAACAGGGCTACTTTGCTAATTATGAAGGGCAAGAAGTACAAGTGCTTGGGTGATCAGACAGTTTGTAAGCAAAGCAGCAGGTAAAAGGTGAAAAAGAAAGTCTGTGATGTTTGATTCAGCAGAAGAAGTTTTGTGGCAATGACACCAGAGATCATTGGAGTTGTTGTGCAAAACTGTACCTGTTGCCTTCTACATGGACTGGACACCAAAACCGTTCCTTTCTAACGCCATTGTCGATGAAAATCCTCTCCCTAAATTGAATGCCCAACTGCTAGTGTTTCACCAGCTCTATGTGTTCATCTGTCTGACCTTGTCTGGCGGTGGTGCCATGCATGGATTCACTCTGTAATTTCAGTTTGATTATCTTACAGCACATTCCACAATATACTGAATTTGCCGCACGCTAGATAATTTAACTGTCACAACACTGAAGTGCATTCTAATGGGTTTTTGGGAGTGAGAAGAGGGTGACTCATAATCAAATCATGAACCTGTTGGCTATGTAACAATGTTTACCTTTGAGCCAGTTTACATAAATAAACCACAAGAATGAGATGGAAATTTTGCACACTTATGAAAACATTTGGCCTTCCTGGTGAATCCACTTTATGCCCTGTGAAGCAAAAAAACAAGTACAACCAAGTTACTGACCTATTGAAAAATGTTTCACCGCTCAGATTTGTATGTCCCTGAAAGTGTGACTGATTCCTAGAAAGCATTTATGTTTCTGGCATTTAGCCGGTGCTCTTATCTAGAGTGACTTACAATGAGTAACATTTTAGCGTCTCACTCAAGGGCACTTCAACAAGACACTCAGCTTGTGATGGACAAACACTGGCTGTTGTGGGGATCTGACACGTGACCTTTCAGTAACAGAATGCATATTTTAATGATTCACTTGCTGTCATTAGCTGCAGTGCACAGAAACAATGGATAAATGTTTCTGCGTATGTCCTCTGATGTCCACTGGGAAAACAGGAAGCCTGTTTTCTAAATTACTTTCTGCTCTGCTCTGTTATTTTTTTTTACACTACACAGTGAAATTATCTTCCATGTTTGGACTGACCTTCAAAAATGGGTTTGTAGAGACTCTCGAGAGATCTGCTACCCTACATCTTTGATCAAAAATAAGATGATATTAAATGAAAACTTGGGTAGATATACATGAAAATAAAAGGCCAGGAGACACTACACCATGACATACAAATTTATACTTTCCATGTCTGTAAAAATACTTGATATTAAGGACTGTATGGAGGGATGCTGACTTCCAGGTAATGTGCTGAACACTGTGGGTGTGTGGTCAAGTACAATGGAACACCAAGAGAAATCCAATCAAACCCAAACCAACTGTGGTTTATTGTAGTCTTTGTGTGATAGGGCTAATATGTACAGGTGGTAGCTGTAATGGAGGATGACAACAATTGAAGCTGTTTTTTTAAATTTGAATTGAAAAAATAAACCATTTGTTAACTCACTATACATTAAACTTAATACAATGATTAAAAAATATCTAAGGTTATTTAGTGTAACACAATGTACAACAACTACCATAATTCTAGTTCAATAATGTAGCATCTCAAGCAAAAATACTCCAACAACTTAAACTCAGCTAAAGTGTTTCAAGGAGAGAGACGGTGTTCACACCTGAACTCAATCCTGTATATAAGCTGTGATGAAGCCAGGCTCCTCCTCCTTCCTTCTCCTCCTCAGGAAACTCTTCCTCCAGACCTGCTCCACACAAAAATCATAAATGGTTGTTATCAGTTTCCTTTTCAGGAAGTTCCAGAAGTCTGGACACTGTCCCAGCATGCACTGAGCAGGAAACAGGGGAGACACTACATTTCACATTACGTATTTAGTGATTAATACATTTGCATATTGCTGTATGCAATTTGACTGTGGAGTGTAACATTTTGATCTACTACATAACTTCACAATAATTCTGCCCCTGGTAAACAGAGCATCCCCAGCAGTTCTTTATATATGGAACATTTTTATTACCTCAGGCCAACCACTGATGCCAACTGCACCAGGCTATTGAACAGCTGATCACGAGCACACCCACAAACAAGGTGCATTTATAGGAGCATATTATGCCTGGATGAGGACAAGGAACATCAGCAAAGCATTTTTTTAAAGAAGAAATGTTATTCAGACATTTATAGCTAATTCTGGGTATTGCAATTAGAAGTTATGATTAAAATTGTAGAGATACAAATGCAGGACTAACACTAAAACCACATTAAAACAAATGATTTTCCCCTATTTTGACAAGGCTTTGACACTTCTCTCTGTCATGCCAGTTGATCAGAAAATTGCAAACAGCAGTGACTTAAAGTGGCTGCTGACGTGACAGTGACTTAGGGGCTGTTTCAGCATACAGTAAAGAGGTGATGTGAATACATAACAAGGTCTTTGGACAGACAGAAGTTGCTAAGCCAAGCATATACTGCCATTAGAACAGTTCTGGGGAGTGAAACCTGAAGGGATCTGTCCCAAGGTCAGAAAGAGTGCTGAGACTGGACACTTTGACTGCGTTGGCTTGCATCAGTATCTATACCAATATCGCACAGAGCTCCTTCTATGTTTGACCTCTAAAACACTGTTTCAGCCTTGGATCAGATGAGAGGTTCCAAACTAATACCTTAAAACCCATTTGATCCAACATTATGTACCTAATAACATTTTTTTTTTATTTTTTACAAAAAACAAACAAACAAACAAAAAAAACATTACAAGTATGTATGTATAATAATCTGACTTATTGAAGAAAGATACATTTTGCTATAGCCTAACATTGAAAAACATATCCCAAAAATTACAAAGTCATGTTCAAACAGATTCATAAATTGAAATGTATTTTTGTTGTTTAACTGTTTTGGTACATTTACTTACAAAATAGCATAAACTTAATCACATGTGATAAATTAAAGACAATTCTACAGCCATGTTAGCATAGTGGTGATTTGAGCTAAATGCTAACACCAGCATGTTAACACACTTGGCCTATTATGACAGTACTAACATGCAAACATGTTAAGTATGGTATAATGTTTACCATTTTCGTTTAGCATGTTAGCATGCTAATAGTTGCATATTAGTGGTAAACACAAAGTACAGCTGAGGCTGATGATGGGATTGTCATGTATTTGGTCATAAACCAAATTATTTTGATCTCATGATGGCACTAGATGAAAAGTTCACCAAAGTTAAATGGCAACAATAGTTGTTGAAACCTCTTGGTGGTGATAGATGAGTATGAGGATCAGTAAAGTCATTAGGATTCATCATCTGTGGACCATGAATGTCTGGACAAAATTTCATGGCAATCCATCCAGAAGTTGTTGAGAATTTTCAGTTAAGAACATTGTTACCATCATTCATATTCCTTGTTTTGATCTTCTGGTTCAAGCTGCACATTTTAAATCTTAAAGAGGAAGAGATCTGTACCAGAAGGAAAGTAATTGGGGTTGAATGAGGTTGGCGATGGTTAACATCATCTATTCGTGACCAGTAAGTGCTATTGTACATCCAGTTTCTATTTCATTTCTGCATCTATTTTTATTCCCCTCTCTCCTACTAATGATGCACCCTCCTGAACCCCTAGCTGCTTGATGGTTTTCATGTTTCCAGCTGAGCTGATGCACAGCCATTCAAAATATCAGCTTCAAACTAGTAAAATATATAGAAAAAATTGTAAAACGTCTTTCAGCTCATGAAACTTTGATCAGAATTGAAGACACAACATTTTAATTTGAAATGAGCACATTGTTGTTCTTCCGGTCAATTTTCTATTTTTCTGCTTTTACCCTCCGCTCTCATCTTTTTCCTCTGCTATCAGGCTTTTCAGATCTGATAACATTTCACCTTCATCACCCCTTCGCTCCATTTACTCTATCTTTTCTCTGGTTTGGGCGATGGGACCTATGGTCATGGCTACTTTACAGATTGGTTCAGAGCAGCTGGAACTGAGCTCCTCTCCACCTTGACCTCTGACAGGGAAATGACATCCTCCACACTTTCTACACTCCACATTTCAAGCTCTGCCAAAAAATCTGCCACCAAACAGCCAGCGGCCCAGTGAGGGAGTGGAAAATTGTGCCTGACTTTAAATCCACTGTGGCATCCGGATAATAACCTATTATGTCTCAGGTTTCGGATAAAACCTTGAAAATTGCCTCATGACACTGTAGAAAAATGACAGGGAGTAAACAAACAAACCAGCAAGTACATATACACACAGACTGCAGAAGTCACTGGACTGTAAGTGTGGGGAGTTACTGATGGCAGGTGTGATTTGGCTTTACATTAGTCACCATGCTATAAAAATATGGCGCTGTGTCTATGATATCACAGTTTGATGGGATATGACTTTAAATGACGTGGATTACATTTGATGGTGGTAGAAATACGTTTTCTTTTGATAAAAAAATGTATTTCGTTTGGTGTTTTTTCGGTGAGGAAAAGGTTGTAAAAGCACAACAGTGTTGTGTGAAATCCTTGTTCACAGTAAATGAGCTTCCAATAAGCCCTGTGGCCTCTCCTCCCCCACTGTTCCTCCACTAATCATTGCCTGACTGTCATGGTGGTTTTCTTGGTGGCCCGCGCGGCTGCCTGGTGAGAGGTCAGGTTGGATTAGAAAGCACCCTGTGTGATATAGGTTACTGCACTGTGCTACTCGCAGGGTGCTGGGGTGTGGGGGTGGAGTGTGCGTGCACACAAACACACACACACACACACACACACACACACACAGAAACGCACACACAGACTCAAGTCACACCAGTGACAGAACTGTAGTGCATAAATTTAATCATGACACATTTTATTAGTTTCCTTGCATCATTAGCTGAAGTCGCCTGCATCACTTCAGATCTTCTGAAGGATCTTGACATCAATAATAAATAGAGGTTCACCACTGAAAATGTCTAATAATTATGTTTTATGTACTAAACTTAAAACCTTTGCATGTATATACTGTACCTCTATTTCAGCATGAAGTGGGAACCGGCCCTCTTTCCTCATCGCCATGATCATGCGTTACACACAACCTGACACTACATCTGTTCTCCCCCCAGGAGAGCGTTTTATCTGCTTATTACATTAAACAAATATAGATTTGGCCATTGGAGGGCACTGCAATGCAGAATCTCTCTCATTTGAGATTCAGGCTCAGCTGAAACGAATCTACTTATCAGTCAATATTAACTGCAAATCAATATATTTTCCATGACTAAAAAAAAAACGTGTTCCTCTTGATGACGTAAGACTCATCTGGGATTTTTGGAGGCTTTTCTATTTGAGTCTCATTTCAGTTTGTGTGTCTCATGCTGGTTTTTGTGGTGACAGAAAAACTATGTCTGTAACTATGGCAGCCAAAGAGAAATAAAAAGCCTCGTTTTCTGATTTTGTACTAACAAAAAAAAAAAAGAAAAGAAAAATCCAGCAATGACAATTATTTTGCTCTCCTTTACAAGAGCAAATACTGAGCCACTTTGCCTCACACTTCATTAATATGACCCTGTTGTCGTGACATAAGGTCAGCATCTATCTTGCTTCATTAAGCCAGAGACAGATTTCATATGAGAAGTCTCGCAATGATAGTCAGGGGTCATTTTCCAAGCAGGTTTGTATGAATAATAAATGGCTGGTTTGGCACATTTGGAGAGGTCACGCCTGAGTGGGAGAAACAGCTGTGTTGTTGTGTGTCACTGTAAAAACACAGATACATGCAATGAAGCTGCAGGCAAAATGAAAGAACTTACAATGTTCAGGGATTCAAATAAGTGTATTCATTTTTAATCACATCAAATGGTGAAAAATCATTTGATCATTTATTTTTCTTTGCTTGTAAATTTCATAGACACACGGTCACATCACAAGTGACCCATTTACACACGCTACAGTCGGAAGATGTGAAACATTAAAATTTGTGGGAGGAGTGGCAGTGTCACATGACCATCTGGACAGGAACAGGAGTGTTTCACATATCCACTTATCTTCTCAAGAGCAAATCATAAGATTGAAATCTAATAAATACTTTATATATATATTTATATTCTATCTTCATATACATGCAAATTTTTTTTAACATGCAAATAATCAAATTGATATTTACAAATGCTCTTTTATAGATCTGTGCATCTTCTGCTTGGTCGTTATGCAATCAGTCTTTGTGGATTTGTTTACACATCATTGATCACAACAGTTACATCTGCAATCCTGTATTAGTCTCTCAAGTGCCATTATCAATAAATTAAATATTTCAATACAAGATGCTATTTATCCATTCTATGTGAAGAAAGATTCAATTAAAATTGTCTCATACACAAATGATGAAAAAATTTTATGTGAAGATAAATGTAATAATAATAATACATAGTTTTACTTTCTTCTCTTTTTGTGTGGGCAAGATTCACATTTTTAAATGTTCGCTTTGGAATCAAACGCTTTGAATGTAAGCTGATCAATAAAGAACTTGTGGGAGTGAAGTGGATTCGAGGTGGGGGGTTAATAATACAAGATGATTTCAAGGTAATCACAAGTATATGGACCAGTAAATTACATTAAAGAAGAGGAAAGAGAAGGGGAAGAGGGCTCTGGCATACAGGTCGACCCTTTTTGCAGCAGAGGGGATGACGGGTTTCGGAGGTGGAGGTTTCTTGTTGTTCTTGGCCTGGGATTTGCCAAGAGCGGCGCCGGTATCAATGGGCTTCCCGTAGCAGTCAAAGTTCGACAGCTCAAAGTCCCGCGGGAGTGAGCCCACGATGCTGAAGTCATTGGTGCGCAGATCTGATTTGGAGGTGCACACCTTCTTGCAGCGCGTCTCTGCCACCTGCGTGAAAGAAAACAACATGAGGTGAAAATAGGATTGATTATTCAATTCCACATCATTTCATTCCTAAATACATTTATCTGTGAGAAACCTACGAGCAAAGACAACATTTATACCAACAATCTGAAAGTGCTGCTGGCAGCCCCTGAGGCAGCGTAGCTAGACCAAAGTGCTTTAAAACTGACTGAGCAATAGACTACTACACAGGCCGTGGTTACACTCTCACAGAGGTACTACAAAAATCCTCCCATCCTTTAAACATGATATTCTTTAAAGAATCACAGTCATTAAATAAAGTGGGTCTTCACTTTGTCGTTACTCATTGCTGCTGTAAACTGACATACAGTACTGTGTGTGACTACAGGAAGAATTATGTAAAATAAAATTGGTAGATGCAAACTTCAAACAATGGAAAGAGGCATGGCACACCACCAATGCATGCAAGGTTTTTTCTTACATAAAATATGTAACACACACAATGAAAAAGTCAAACGATCAATCAATCATTCCAGTTAGTGCATTCAAACTGTCGATGGGACCTGAGTGCCGCTTCTTTAAATAAGCTGACCACCATCCTGCATCTCAGAATAGAAAAGTTGGCATTTATTTCTGGAACTCACATCACACCCATTTACTTTTATCTATCTGTCTCTTCCACAGGTTTATTTGTGTGTCTACACTGGCTTCAGAAAGCATTCAGACCCCGTCCCTGCACATTTTATTGTGTTGTATATTTAATTTTAAAAAGGATAAAACTGCATTTTCTGCTCATCAATCTATTCTCCATGTTCCATAATAACGAAGTGAAAACATGTTTTTAGAAATCTTTGCAAATGTAGCAAAAATCTAAAACTGAAATCTCTCATTTACAAAAAGCATTAAGAGCCTTAATTCAGTACTTTGTAGAAGCTCCTTTGGCAGCAATCACAGCTTCAAGTCTTCTTGGGGAAGTCTCTACAAGCTTTGCACACCTGGATTTGAGCAGTTTATCCCTGGTAGATCCTCTCAGGCTCCGTCAGATTGGATGAGAAGCATCTGTGAGCTTCAGGCCCCTCCACAGATATCGTGTGGGGAACTTAAACTGGGCCACTTAACAACAGTCAGAGACTTGTCCTGAAGACAAGCTGTGGGCTTCAGGTCATTGTCGTGCTGAAAGGTGAACCGTCGCCCAGGTCTCTGGTCATGTGAACTTTTTTTCTTCAAGGATATCTCTGTATTTGGCTGCATTCATCCTTCCCTCTATTCTGACCAGTCTCCCTGTCCCTGCTGCTGAGAAATATTTCTTCCTCATGCTCACAGAGTCCATAAATTCCTGTATGACAAACTCCAAACTGGTCGTTTGTCTTTTACTCAAAGTGGCTTTTGTCTACCCCTTCTAAGATAAAAGGTACGATTGATGGAGAGCTACCATCAGATGACTTCAGAGGATGTCTGAAGCTCTGTTAGAGTGACGCCGCCATGAACAAGGCCCTTCTTTCCCAGTTACTCTGAGTGGCTGGACAGCCAACTCTAGGAAGAGTCCTGGTGGTTCCAAACTTCTTCCATTTCATAGTTATCAAATCCACTGTGCTTCTGTAAACACTCAAAGCTTTAGAAATGGCTTTGTGCCTTTGCCCTGACCAAGAGGTCTGCAGAGATTTCTTGGACTGCGTGGCTTGGTTTTTGTCCTGACATTACAGTGAGAATTGTGGGACCTTCTATACACAGGTGTGTGCCTTTCTAAGTCCAATCAATTCAATTTGCCACAGGTGGACAATGAAGTCCTAGACACATCTCAAGTATAATTTCAGCAAAAAGGACCACCCGACCACTACTTATTGAGTGTAGATTGATGGGCAAAAATGGCTATTTTAATCCTTTTAAAATTAAATCTACAACACAATACAGTAGGCGAAAAAGTAAAGGAGTCTGAATACTGTATCTACTGTGTGTGTACTGTACTGTACTGTATGTATGTACTGGATGCAGAGATGTATAGACACATAGATACGAACCACCGCAACAGATGGCACAGGCAGCCATTGCTGACTGAGCTCTTTCTTACCCACAACCATCTGGCCGACAGTCTGTATGTCCATCTACTTATTTACTATTAATCAAATTTTCAATCTTTTTGTCAAATACACATTTAAAATGTGCTGTAAAAAGCACAAAACTACCTTGTAAACAACATAAACTGTTAGTTTATCTGACAAGATAAATAGTATTTTATCAGACTTCCCATCCATCACAATACAAAATGTGGCCTAGTTTGTCCTTTTTTAACATCCATGTCCATCTTTAAAGATCCTTTGCCTGCAGACCAAACTGCACAAATCATCATGTAGACATATTTCTTGACTAAATCTGAGGCAAAGCTCCACTGACTATTGTTTGACACATAAAAACTGTTGTGAGCACACACACAGTAGCAATGATGTCTCTTGGACGTCACATCCATGCTGCAGGTAGGTTTCATCTAAGCTGAGAGGAAGGTTTAAATGAGGTTGTTTAGGATTGCTGGACTCGTTTGAAAACAGACTAGACTTTGAAAACCAAGTGAGGGAGCTGTTTGATCCTGAAGCTTGGACAGACTCATGCTGATAAATCACAACTACTGTTATTTTAAGAAAAAAAGAAAAGAAAAGAAAAAGATCTTTACAGCCAAAATTAGATTCACTTTGTACTCTCAAACATTGCCTAATATGGTTGCTCTCCCATCTGGGGTTTTGTAACCCCAATACACCCTCTACATGCCATCTCAGCGAACAACCGGTGCTTATAAAAAACATTGTGCAATAGGATGTAGTTTAATGTCATCCAAAAAAATCCCTTTCATCAACTTCCCTGAAGGCCTGCGGGGTGAACAGGATCTAATCAGACTATGGATGCTTACTCACTGAAGTCATTAAGCTCATTAAAGCTTCATTATTTTGATTTGGTTTTGACAAGAAAACCTATTAAACCTCAATGGAATAATGTAATCCTCTCAAACCAAATGTGGTCAGGACTAACGGAGACACAGAGGTAAATTAATTTCAATTAGGCGTACAATTGGAAGACCCGTACCGCATACCGCATGCCTGATGTGCATGTGACTGTCAGACTTGAGTCCTGACTGAGCTGTGTGTTAGAAACATTGCCAATTTCTAATGATTTGAATTCCCCGTTTTGCATTTAGATTAGATCTCTATGCCTCACTGTTACAAACCCGCCTGAGGATGTTGGATTGGATCTGGAATATGCACTGTGACATTGCACCGTTTGTTACTGTAGGACTGCATAGAATCAGAAACATAAACACACCCGGACTTATAGCAACCACATGCACCACGATTCCAATGTTTTGGTGATTCACTACAGCATCAATACCCAAGGGGACATTATTTATACTTGGTTAATGAATAGGATTGTTATCAATTAGATAGCCTATTCAAATCATATGCATACACAAGACTCAATGTTCCCACTAGGAAAAATGCAGTTGAAGTCAAGTCAGAAATACAAGCAGGAATATCAGGCAAAATTTCGTATCATCAAGATAAGTGAGAAGCAGAAACCTGATCACATAAACTACCCTTGATCTTGTCTCCATGGATAATGTACGGTCATCTATCCCCACTGTATGAGCTCTTTGCTGTTTTTTCTTGGGTTTAGATTCCCACAGTTTGAAATTATTTGAGTTTTTACCTGTGTGTCCACAGATTTTCAACACAAAGTAAATATTTGTATATGAATGGATAGGGGAGAGTGTCATTGTCCCAGGGAGCCATGTTGACGTGACATTATACTGTTAAAAAATATATGATAGTTTGCAACAAAAATGTGTTTTCATTTGAATTATTTGAATTTGGGATTAATATGTTCTGGGTTTTGGCACCACAACACCATCATGTTTTGGGTGTATATAATAAGCTGTAATAGCTGCTGGTCAACCTGATCCCCATAGTTTGTCTGTTGCACTAAGTCATGCTTTGTGCAAGTGGGGTATAGCATGCAAGAAAGTTACTAGGGTAGAATCCTAACATCAAATTGCAGTTATATAGTATGCATCTTAACCAATAGGCCAACAGGAAACCACTAAAATTTCTAAATTGTTGATGATCAGTAGATCTGATCTGGATTTTTACTATCAGTGGATATCAGAGATACTACTATCACTAGAAAAAATAAATTTTCCTGATTCCAGCAGTGTGTGTCTGAAGCCTGCACATTGTAATTTGACTGAGTAAAGATATAAAATATCTTTTGTAATCTTTTGTAATGAATGATGACACACACACACACACACACACACACACACACAAGTTGTCAAATTAGATCCACTGACGTGCAAGGTGCTGACATGAAGCGGCGTCCCTCCGGTGCCGTTGACCGTGTTGTTTTTGGCAGCGGGGCTCTTTCCCGCAGCCTTCTCCTTAGATGCCATCTTGGCCTTCTCGGCCTCGATGCGCTTCGGGCTGTTGAGCATCACTTGAACCACAGCGTACTCCACCAGCGAGGCGAAACCAAACAGCAGGCAAGCAATGAGCCAGATGTCGATGGCCTTGACGTAGGACACCTTGGGAAGCTCCGAAGCCAACGAGGTGCACTCAGAGGACAGAGAGAGCACCGAGAGGATTCCTAGAAAGAGAGGCAAGACAGGTGACCTTGTCAATCAGCAAAGTGAGAGAAAGTTGAATCTATGAGCATCACAACTGTATCTTTCAACTGTGAATGACGAATTTTTCTCACTTATGCACTTCCTGTCATTCCATTCTATACTGTGCAATCCCGGTATTATTTTTCATACTATAACCACTACATAGCACTACAGCTTTTCTTACAAAATGCCTCTTTCATTTACTAAAAAAGCTCAAATGTAAATTTTTAAACACATGTAGCCATATAAGGGCTTTGCCTAAATAAATGGCATCTTTTATTACCAGTTTTAAGAATTTGTTTCTGTAGACACATTTTGGTAAGTGCCAAAAAAGTATTGAGGATTGTTTCCCTGCTCTGTTAATAATGTGATGTGTGGGAGTAATTATGATCAAAATGCATCACTGACATACGAAATCTGCTTCCACTAGGGAAAAACATATGATCCACCTAATTCTGAGAGAAAAAATTATGTATTTCCTCTTCAGTGCACAAAATACTGAACAAATTAATCTCCTAATTTGCACAAAAGCTGTTATAAAATGCTCACATCAACACAAGGCTTCTGAAAAGATGACTGCAATTTGGATGCATGACCGTTCTTTTACCCCTTTTATTAGGACATTTCCAAGAGCTCAGGCAGCCTCTAATGACAGAGTAATTTTAAATTGTTTTTTATCTCTGATAGCCAACGGGATTACAGGTTAGAGACTCTCCCCCTGCACAGCAGCACTTGTCTCAGACTACAGCAGAAATAACTACAGCGACTCTGAAGAGTGTATTCTAGCCACCAATAAAGGGGCTTCACTCCCCTTTTTCTCACAGTAATGCTACTTCAGAGAGAAAATAAATACATTAGAATGGCCGATGGGTTTTGCCTCTGGTATGGTCGCTCGTCAAAGACCGGTTCGCACAAGGTTCAAGATTTCTAATCAAACTTCTCCTCATAGTTTGCCTTTTTAGTCTCTGACACATTTAGCCGTGTCTGCAAATATAAATCAGGTGTTTATATCAGACAGAAACAGATGAACAACTTATATATATATATATATATATATATATAAAACAGTTTTTTTATTCTAATATGTTTTCATATTCCCTATGTGGAAAGAAAACATGTGGTGTAAGCATGAAAACGCTTTCAGTCAAATGCACATATGGACGCATACACAGGTGCATATGGACACACTAAACACACGTAAATGCTAACACACGCGCACACACGCGCACACACACACACGCACGCACGCACGCACACACACACACACACACACACACACACACACACAGCACAGAGCAATAAATGAGAGTAGTCCCACACCTGGGTGTTGACTGACCTGGACTGATCCCATTTAAAAGAAGTCAGAAGAAGCTTCCAGGGGGAGTTGGAGTGATGATGGGATGAAAGTGGAGTGGGATAAGAATGGATTATCTTATCCATGTAGCCCAGCACACACAGAGGTGCCTGTGTGATACTGTGTATGGGTGACACTGACATATTACACACAGGTTGAATTATGGAGGAGGAGTAAAAAGTGAGAAGTAGAATGGAAATTTTTCCAACAAACACAAATGTTAATACTGTGTGTGTCAATTCTGTCATGTGCAAAGTTATCTTTCCCATACATACCACAGCCTGTATGCATGGGAAAGTTATTAATATGTATGAAGCATAAACAAATATGTTCAGAATTGAGACCATGGCCACAAAATATCTGTCATTCCCATAAAATATTGTCCTTTCTCAAGAATATGATGGACAATTACAGACTGGGGCCTGTTGCAGGCTTTGACAATTTAATAGCACATTTTTAATTTTGCTCTGTTTTTGTATTTCAAAAGTGCATAGTATTTAGCACATACTTAAAATATGTAAACTGTACAAATAACTGACTTTTCGCAAAAACCCTTCCCAAAAAACTGACAGCTATAGCTAAAATTAGCAAGCTACAGCTAAAAAAAAATGCTAGCAACAGTCATCATTTCAGCTGACAAAATCAATAGCTGTCAGCTAGAAATTAGAAGCCTGCTCTTGTTTACCTCTATGTGATAATAAAAACCCATTGTTTCATCTATTTTTTTTACAAATTTTGAATGGTAACTGCCACCATTATCACTGTAAACTGTATGTCTGCCGTGTTAGAAACTATTTAATGGGTGGTTGGGCTCAGCGAATGGTACACAGGTACAGTTTGAGCATCAGCTAAGGTCTGTCAACTTGTTCACACTGTGTTCTCTGTAAAAAAAAAAAATTAAATAAATAATTGAATAAATACATTTTTAATTATAATTCCATGAGCAGGTGTCAAGTATCTAATTTTAGGACATAGCTTATCCAGCTTATTCATACATTTTATACTTAATTTGGTGACTTATAACAAATGAAAATATTCAGGGCCACACAAAGAAATTAAGAAAATGTTGGAACAATGAAGATGCAATGAGAAGAGCGTTCCTTTATGAGGTGCAGAAATGAACCTAATTTAGGAGTTTTTCTCCCTTTTCCATCATGCAGGGGAAGGTGAAAGCAGGACTGTGCCAACAACCAGCACTGTAAGCACGAGGGACACATCTGGTTCTTGCCTGGGATTTATTCAGTGCATACAAAAACACAAACATAATTTAAGCACTACCAGTACTGAACCATTCTTGCGTCCCCCTCGGGGCTCAGACAAACAGTCTAGTAATGTAGCTGGACTTTCCTCAGGCCATAGACATTCTGTGCTCCCTGGTTTGGAAAAAACAGCACTGCTCCTCATGCGGCTCAGCACACCCCTTCCTTAATTGGGTTAATAGGGATCAGGTGTGCCTCGTTGGCCAGCTGAGTGTCTCCAGGTTCTCTCTGTCTCCTTAACAACCCTTGTTGCCCACACTCATGAGCAAAGATTAACAAGAAACTCAAGTCTATACTTGTTCCCCACCATCAACTGAGCCTTGTACCTGCATATTTTAAACTTCAGTTCAACTGGGCAGCAAAATTTACCAAATGTTGTTCAATTCTGGTACAAAATGTTTAAAAAGGCCAGATGTATAAAGACAAGAAAACTGAATCCACTGGAGTAATATTTTAGATTTCAGACATGTAGGTACATTTGATGGGACTGAGTGAGTTTGCAGATCAACGATAGACATGGAAAGTAAAATTAGCCTTGGGTTGAATCTTGGTCTCTCCACTGACTAAAAACCTCCAACTCTTTCATGGACCAAACTGAAAAAATTGTTGCACATAAACATGGGCTCAAATTCCTGACTCATACTTCCGTGTATTAGGACCTACATTAGATAAGTGCCGATTGCACCTAAATTACTACTGCCGTGGGTCCCATCTGTCAATTACAGCTATATTCAGTGATTTATCACATACAGACCAACACTGGACATGGTGGCATGCTTGATGGATAAAGTCCTTCATGGTGTCAAAGTGACTGATGATACCATGACGGAGATGGCCATAATGTCAGTGATCCCTAAAAACATATGAATCCTACACAGAGGTTTTTATTTGATCGACTGCAGTCTTTTCCCCATTGCTTTTTATATGCAAGTTTTCACATCTAATTACCTCAACTAATAAGCTAAGATGCAACCATGCCCTGGTTAACCAGTGCAGGGATTATTTACAGATCGAATGTATTGGCAAATGTCAGTGATGGTGAAGATGTGAAGATGGTTAAACTGATCATTAGACTTTAAACAATCCATACCCAAGGGGACCCTGGCAGCACTTGCATCAGGGTTTATCCAGAAGGACAACCAGGAGAGAACTACGATGAGCAGCGTGGGGGCATAAACACCCATCATGTAGAAGCCCACCTGTCGCCTTAGGGTGAAGATGACCTCTACACATGTGTAGTACCCTGCATGAGGAAAGAAACAATGGTCAAATATGATAAAATAACTTCTGCGAGAAACACAGTTTGCCTTGAAATTAAAAAATTAGATGGCATCAAACACAAGGCAGTTTGGCCAGGATGAAGCTGCACCTTCTCCCTAGACGAGACAGTCCTGACATGTCCCACTCAGAATTACAACTAGGTGGCTGATGAACATTTTTTTTCCAACTCGGCTACTCGTAACTACCGTCTGAATGATATGGCATGAACGCAGCATCACACCATTTTTATCAGTTCAAACATGTCAGCACGTTATAACCTTATTCAGTGTAGAAATGTGAACCTGAAATGTGAGTATTCAGACCCTGAAGTGAAACGCAGCAGGTGAGAGAAATTGCCCTATCCTGACTTGGTCTATTAAATCCCCATTAAGCATTTAGAGGGAAGGTATAGGCTAGGTCAAGTCCTGTATCTGATCTGCCTCCATTTAGCCCGGGCACAAAGGAAAGCACAGCTGTGTGCACCATTAGTACCAGAGAAAGCAAAAGAGAGGAGAAAGAAAGAAGGTCAATGGGCATAAGGGCTTAAACATCATTTCAGCTAACTTTGTTAAAGCTGAGACCTGTTTGAGCATTCAGGGCAGCACCCCAAAAAGCTCTGCTTCCAATTGATAACATGCCAATTACGTAGCAGACCTGTCAAAGAGGCACAGAACAGATTATTTTTCCCAACAGAACAGCATAAATTTCTACTCATAAACTCATAATACCACTTTAACTAATCCATCTCTGCAGAAGTATGGCTTCCATTAGTTGGGCTTAAACCAGCATGGAATAAGCATCCATACACTTCAGACCTCCTATGGCCGTGTTGTGTTTTTTGCTCTTTGAGGTCCAATGGGATGGTAGAGCGGATGGGCTAAAGTAATATTTAACTGGCCCAGGGAATTCTGGGTGAGCTTTATACAGCTTATAAGGGCTGCCTGTGTCGCAGAGCAGGCTCGAACCAGTCGTACACAGAGGTGATCTTTGTGTCTGGCCAGGTTGTCATGGTAACCTGTTAAAAGGCTGACTCATTGCCAGCAGTCTGCGTCCCAAGTGCGAGAGCACTGAGGTCACACCAGCTCTATTCCTGATAGAGATTGTCTATTTCATTGCAAATGTTGTTTTGGACTCACAGCGGTCTGAATGTGAGTATGGCACAGCACCAAAACCGTTTTTAGTCAATTTTCTCCTCTATTAGAGGAATATTTAGTGTTTTTAGCCATGCTGGCATTCCCGGGGAAAATGGTCATTGTTCATTAGTCTGCGTATGCTACAGTCGATCCTTACTACCTCCAACCATCATCCTGGAATTACCTATGTGGCCACACAAAAATCTGTACAATTTGACAAAAGAAATGACATTTTCCATGCAAAGCGAAGAAATGATATGTCCTGACAGTCGAAGAGCAAGACACGCTAGAGAAGTACCTAAAGGGTCGGGAGGGAGAGGCGCATACATTTGACCTCAACTTGAAGGGTCAGACTTAAAGGTACCATGTGGAGTTTCTGACCTTTTGAACAATGTCTTTACCAGAAGCTCCCTGTTGTTTGTATCGCGCACACGCAGAAGGATGTGCTCACACGTGTGCGACTCGATTGACACTGCTGTTGGTTTCAGGCAGATGGTGGCAGCAACACATAGTATGCGTTGATAGGAAGGCAAGATGAAGAATGGGAGCAAGCAATCGTGGATGTAAGCAATGCATGGCTTAAAACAATGTTCTGTGAAGAAGGAAAGTTGCTCAGTAAGTTCTTTCAGACTTTCAGGATACACGCAACGCATTTTGTTGAGTAACACGAAATGTAAACATAACTTTGATTGTTTATAATAAAATCCACAGGGCATATTTAATTTCGGAATTTTCTCAATTTATGCAAAAATGATTAAAAAGTCTTCAAAGAGCAAAATTTTTATTTCATGGGTTGCTTCTTGTTTTTATGTTTTTATTTAACCATGAGCAAAATGGACTTGACTAAATTTTATTTGCTGTTGTATGATTGTACAACAGAACAAATCCATCCCTGCTCTCTGTGATCAAAAAAAAAAAAAAAATCTATCTTTACAATACTGCAGGGTAAGAAAGAAGTCATATAGCTTAGCTTCGATCAGATAAGAACATGCATTTGAAGCCTGCCAGCTGCTGTCCAAGATCTGATCTGCTCCAATTTCATCTTTCAATCAACGGAGTCCGACTAATCTTCCCTTAACAAAAAGACCCATCATCCTCTGCAGATTTCTTTGACTGGGAATCTATAACACCACTTACACAATGAATGCAGCAAGGAGGAAAACAACCCACCACTACACAACTACCAACTCATGTACAGTAAATCCCCGACCAAGATCACAATGAAATAATTAGTTGTTGTCGTGCCCAAAAAACACTTGTAGAGCAATTCCTGAGTTGTTATGACAACCAAAATGAACATCAAGGAGCAGAAATATATCAGGGGACCTGCCAGACATATGAACATTTTGGAGCCTAAGTATAACAAGGACACCGTAGCTTTGAGCCTACCCAGAACAACCTATTTTCAATTCAGAGAGAATAATTAATGAATGGATGAAAGAAAAGCCCAAAGATGAACAGCACTGAATCAAAACGTTGTTTAGCTTTAAGGCATTGTGGTTAATGGAAACAATGGTTCACAATATTTCACTCTGCTGTACATTTTTTACTTTCTATTGAGTGAGTAACGCCAAATTAACACAGGAAACCAGCCTAGCTCAAGCGAAAAGAAGAACATTTTCTATTTCCATTTTTGTAACTTGATGGGTTTCATGACAAGGGCAGTACCTGTTCCTGCGTAGTATTTGGTGCAGTTCCCATAATCAATATCCTCTTGTCTGATATCAAACTGTGGCAGAGCGATGGCGTCCATTTGCACTGGGTCTCCTGTCTGCCACATGAACTGCAGGTCGTCCGTAGTGTAGCCAACTTCATGAAAGAGGTAAAAAGGCACACAAAAAGTCAACATGCAGATACATAAATTATTAAACACACATTAGTGCATACACAGATGCATATATACACACACATTATATTTGCATAATACATGTTTGTGTGTTACACACTTACAGAAACATAATCACAGGATAAAATATAATGTGTATGCACACAGACATAGGATGCTATAAGTCTAGCAGTCGGGTTTGGAATTAGATGGAAATGGCTTGAAGTTATTTTGCTTATTTAAGTCTAAACTGCTTTGTAAACAAGATGCAATAACCACAGTCAAGCTCAATTAGCTATGAGACTTTCACAACAGCCTTAAAATATGATGATTTATTCCACTTCTCTAAGTGCTTGCCATTGAAATCAGCTTCTAAAAACACAAGCAAAAAGCTCTCATTTACCCCTAAACAACTATTTTATAAAAACAACAAATATATTCCCAACTCATAAATACTGTATCTCCCAAATACCATCCAGCAGATGTGTTAACTGATGAGTTGGTTTTAGGTGATATTATTTCTGGAAAACTCACAGCTTTCAAGTTGCATTTTACACCTCTGTGTGTCCATAGGGAACAACGTCAGGTCGAGCGGACAAGACAGGGTGACGGACAACCTGGAGGAGGAAGGAAAAAAAAACAGTTTTCGTTTTTTTTAAATTCATGCTCTGCTTTAGTGTTTCTCATATCCACTGAAACTCCCACACAAGCCTTGTGTGCGTGACACCAGTATTATGTCGAGATATCACAGGATTTAGACGTTTATTCAAATGTCTTTATTTTTTGAGTTGTGGTTTTGCAAGGGATATAATCAGAATATGTTGCAGTCAGAATTACAGACAAATTTCAATGATTATCTCTGGAGATGATTGAAAGCTAACATAACAGACTGTAGCTGTAGGCCCAGCTAGTTTACATTGTGCCGCTTGGAAGATTAAATATTTTTCACCATATGCTATGCATGTCAACAGTCTCATTATC
The DNA here is from genome assembly GCF_002814215.2 of Seriola lalandi dorsalis. Classification (NCBI taxonomy): domain Eukaryota; kingdom Metazoa; phylum Chordata; class Actinopteri; order Carangiformes; family Carangidae; genus Seriola; species Seriola lalandi. The sequence goes on along the minus strand of NW_019525660.1, from coordinate 1,367,202 downwards.
TTTAGAGATTTCACTCTTGGAGCCTACAGCCACAATCATTACTGACCCAGTTACAAAACAAATAAAACCATGGAATCCGTGACAACATGGAAAAATCTTACCCTGACTGACTGAAACAAAGCACACAGGCCTATAATCATTGGCACTGATTAGAAGGGTATTAAGAACAAAAATGAACAATTATTATATTATCACTTCAGTGTCCCCAAGTAATTGTCCTTTGTAGTGTGCCCTTAAATCATATGATTTGTTTGTTTAGTCTTGTTTACACACATATCTAAAGCTACACTGGGCAAACTGCACATTTATATTGCCTGATAACAACACTGAGTTGTCATTTTCACTTGGCACTCCATTCATTGAAGAAATATGTAAATTTGAGGATTGGAGGATATCTGATTAGGCTTTTAATCAACTGCGGGGTACATCAACATTCCAGACATTCCCTCGGAGCTGGAAAATGTACCAATGTTATCTTTGGATTGGATGCAAATTAAATACTCCCTGCAATAGAAGACAGTGATTAAATATAAAAATGAAAATTCATTACCTCATACTGATGAGGACATCTCCGTTACGAAAGATGAAGAGGAGAATGTTCTCCTGGGTAACATCATGAAAGTTGGCACTCTTTTCATTCGCGAAGAACAGGTCGGGTTTCCAGAGACATTTAAACATCTTGGGATCGACAGTGAGAGAATCAGACTTGAAGTCCTGCGGTAGCTTCAGCCTGGGGTCGTTCCAGCGCTGCCGCAGGAAGATGTTGACTCTGTAGTCCTGTTAGGTTCAAGACCAGACACACACAAACATGGTTAATGTCTGAACAATACCTTTCAAAGTGATCAGTAGCTAATGAATAATGTTTGTTTTCCAGTAAATTACATTTTATTTCCATGGCCTTTGTGCTGTGGTTACATTCATGATATAGCAATAGATGTCTTGAAAGGGCAATAGAAGCATTTTAATCTTTTTAAAGGGGACGATTTGTAAGTTTCCTCTGCCACCAAATGTGGTTTCTTGCCAGGAGCGGGTGGCGGTGATAGTCGCTTGACAAGAGCTTCGGCTATCATTGCGTTTACATGACAAGGGGGCAGATTCGAGGCTACAGTGAGTCGCTACCAGAAAGTGACGAGACGGGCCAGGGCTAGCTGGTTAGCGTGCTAACTTCAGTAGAAGGAAAGATGTGGTAGGAGCAAGAGTTTACATGGACATTGCTTTCCACTGCTGGAGGCAGCTCTTGGTGAGTAAAGGAAGTTTGATGCTGAACTCGCAATGTTTCTTCTAGGTCTAAACAGCTGTTAATGCTAATGCTGGCTGTGTAGCAATAGTAAATCTTACAAGTAGCTTTTAAACACACTCAAGACACTTTTGTGATACTAATGCTTTGATGTGAAGAAGTTTGTTTTCTTGCCAGATACCACCTTTCCTACACTGTTGCATGTCACCTTTACCAAGATACAGCAGCTCTACCCTGTTAAGAGGATAACATGTTGTACTTTTTTCTATCTCAGTGAAAAGAAAAATCACTTCAACAGACCACTTTAAAGTGCTGAGTGAAATTCCACAGCTGCAACGAAAACACTCATGACGTCTCCTTTTTAAAGCAGTCAACATACAGGAAACTGTGCAGTCCAAGGGTCAAATGTTATCAATACAGCAACATGTGATACAGCAAATATCTCATTAGTGAGCTTATTAGTGAAATTTCCACATGCTTGCTGGTAGGAAAGTATCACTCAGTGAGGCTATGGGATTTTTTATTTTTTTTGTGCCTGCTTTGATGGCGTGCCTCAAGCTGTTCTGGGACCAGGTGCTAGGAACGGCTATTAATGCTGAGTGTGAAGATGGATGGCATGTCAAATAAAGCCACCAAAATACCATCTGTATATGTGTGTGTGTGTGTGTGTGTGTGTGTGTGTGTGTGTGTGTGTGTGTGTGTGTGTGTGTGAATCCTGGTCAAGAAATTAACTTCCATCTTCCATCCCTTCATTATTCCCACTTGTATGACTTTTCTTTTTTTTTTGATGCAGCAGCTTGTTTAAAGTCTTCTGAATGCCAACATTTGTCATTGTTTCGTGCTCTGCACTCACTTTTCAGATTAAAAGGGGCTCAATCTTTCTCTCAAATAAAGAAAAGTGTCAATATTTGACAACTTAAAATAATTCCACCAGCATTAAATGAGAAAAAAAGTGGCTCTGTTGCTGGTGAACTCTTTGGTTAGATACTGGTGGAAGAAATTTACAACAGCTGTGGCAAAAAGACCACCCATCCTCTCCCCAACCACGGCACAGTCAGAGAAAGTGCATATACACAGAGGATGTAATGTTAAACTACCAGAATGGAAATAATGGAACTGAAATAAACATATGTAAGACTGTATTTTTTTTTTCTTTTGGCAAGAAAATTAGCTTGAGTCAAATTCAGGTCAATGAGTCAAACCCCACAACAAAACTCATCCCACCAAACCACAGACGTATTAAACACTGGATAAGGTGTCCACACATCTCATTGCTTCCATGCCCATTATGTGTGTCATTGTCTCCGGCTGACTGCTGGCTCACATGAATGGTACGAAAATAATGATTCAAACTGTTATTCGTTTGCCAGTGGTCTTTGAAATGGTGATACGCAGGAAATTTTACAGCTGCTTCTTCTGTCACGGACGCATTTGAGCCCGAGGCGGTCGTTTGACCTGCAGTTCTGTCTTTGGCCGCAATGACAAAAATCACCACTGTGTTTTCTGTTGCTTTAAACTCAGTGATCCTTGTTTGTTGCATGTTTCTCTCCTCCTCTTTGTTTCCTGTCAGTATCTTTGCTATAACATATCTAATAAAGCAAAATCACAAAAACTCCCCTCAGGGATCTCTGCTTACTGACTGTTATTTTACAACTGCACAGGCTAATCCATCCATCAAAACGAATGTTTTTGCCAACATTATTATTACCTCATATGTCAGTCAGAGCTCCACTGAGTAAACACTGCAGATTTTGGCATTTCATTCACTTTCTCTCAGTCCTATACGATCTGTACTGTAAATATATGTTAGCTTGTATTCTGGAAAAAGATTTTACCTACTGGAAACTATTTCAGTCACAGCCAAGTTTGATCGTGAGAGACAGCCAACTGACCTGAATCTGGGTTTGTAGTACATCTGTTATTCATGAAAGTACATTAGTTGTGTGATTATTTTGTTTCAGCACCATGGCAACTTTATCTGCAGTCAAGTAGCCCAGTGCACATTGAGCTGGACTGTCTGTGTGTATATTCAGATACACGGTAATGCTACTAACAAGAGTTATACTCCTTCTGTCGTTCTTCCTCTCTACTAGGCCAGAAGGGACACTTTCAACACTAAAACCCTTCCTCAGGACCAAAGCAACACACTTAATTAATACATTATACACTTAGTTTCATACAGATATTTGTGCCATTTATATATCTAAATAAAAAGGGAGGCATTCTTTCAATTCTCAAAGACATTTCACCCTTCATTCAAGATGTTAGATCCAAGATTATGCAAATGTTGATTATGATATTCTCATACAAATCTAAATATCAAACTATATACATTCACAAGATCACTTTCCTGGCAAAAATATAGAAAAGATATGATGTATGATTGAGCTGCACGACTAGGTTGTCCCATTTTGAAGGCTCCTTCAAATGCAACTGAGAAATGCAGCCGTCTTTTCCTGGGCAACGAAGAATCTGACGGGTGGATCCTTCGTTGGCCAACCTATCCCAAGATTCACTGCGCACCAGTAATGAAAATAATATTGCAGCAAACAACGCTGACAGAGAGCCAGAGGATTACACTTATAAATGTAAGTACTGGGTTTAAGCTCAGTTTAACCAAGGGCCTTTAAACCTCAAGTTTTTGTGAAAAAAAAGTTATGTGTCGTCAAGGTTGCTAGGCAACAGGTGCCGCTTTTTTGCAATGCAAAAGCACAGCCGGTGATGCAAAGCAAAACTTCTCTGTAGGCCAGACCGTCTCATTTTGATTGGGCTACGGCGGTCTACGAAGGTGTGGCGCTTTGCAGCCGCAATAGACCACTGAACTGGGACACAGCTCATGTCTACAACAAGACAAGAAACCAAAACGAAAGGTTTCCATCCTCACAGGAAGGAGCTATTCCAAAAACTCATAACATTTTACACACAGAGGTCTCAGGAGGGTTTATAAATTCAGCAGTAACCCAGAATATGCTTTATTTCAATGCCAGTAAACATTTGTTTGTGAGAGTACTGGTCAGATTTGTTGATGTCTAACTTTTGGAAGGCGAGCTGTCATTTCTGTACAACCTAATTTCAGACTTCCGACATCCAACTGGTCCTCAAGCGACAGCACGAACAGCTCCTGCCGGCTCTCCACTGTCTGCCAGAGACGCAGGCCAATTCCCACACCTTCGCCTTTCTGAAAACCAGACAAGGAAATATATCCTCCTCTTGGCTCGCTATCAAGCTGCCAGCGCTGCATTCGATTCCAGAGAGATTTAACACAACCGCTCGCTGTAATCAACCAGGAAAACTCAAACTGAGAAGCAGTTAAAAAAAGAAAAGAAAAAAAAAAAAAAGAACCTACGCATACACACAGCCACAATTTATTTCATTTCACAACATCAAATTAGTCATCCTCTCCTGGTGAATACAGTCATAGAGTGAAAACAGATGTGTTAACTACAGTGGACGCGTGGCGGTTGTTTGGCCGAGGGAGGTGTAAATGATGAGAGAGGGTTTCCTGGGATCAGATACCCCACAAAGTGATAAATTGAGGGGGAGAGGTGACCAGCTGTCTCTCCGTTCTCCTCCTGGGTTTGTTTTGAAACTTCCTCACTTTCAGTCTCTTTCTATCTTTTTGGTGTCCAGGGAGAAGAGGGAGGACAGAAGTTGCCATCTGGGAGTCTCTCATCTCTCTGTCTCTGTCTCAGTCTTGGCTCTTACTTGTTCTTTCTCGATCCTGTCCCTTTCCTTTTCCTGGCTTTAAGTTCTTCCCTCTCTTGCTCTCTATACTTTTTCTCTCTCCTCCTCTTCCTCTTCCACTCTTTCTAATTTCTTTTCCCTGCTTGGTCTGATTCTTCTTCCTCCAAATTCCCTGTGCTCAGTTTCCTCATTCCTGTCTCTTATTTTCCCTTTTCTCATCTTTATCACACCTCTCACTCTCTCTCCCTTCCTTCTTACTGTCCTATCTTCTTTTTCTTCCTCATTCCCTTTCACCTTCTTTTTTCCTGTATTTTCTTCCTTCAATCTCGTCATTGCCCTCGATTTATTTCTTCTTTTCTCTTTTTTGCTTTTTTCTTTCTTTCTCTTTTTCTACTGCACTTCTCTACTGCACTTCTATACCTTGCATTTTCCACTTTCAGCATGTAACACCTTAATTGTCTCTAACTGTTCCTGGTGTGAAACTCTCCAGTGGAGGATTTTAGAGGTGAACACACTTTACTGATCTGCAGCCAAAGGAAATATTTCCAGAGTAGATTTTCATGCAGTTCCAATCCCAGGATGTAGGATCTAAAGCTTTGCTCAGAGTGTGACTCCTCATGAAATGAAGTTGGCAGAGGCGCACCATCAGGAGAGGCAAACCAGGCAAATGCTTGTGGCCCCCAAGGGGAAATGGGGCCCTCGATGGCCGGTTGTATCGGCACATTTAGCGATGACACTATACAGTGCTATGCTGTTGCCCTAAAACCCCTATAAGAGGGGCCTCTGATGATGTGTGCTGTAGTTAGCGTCTACCCATTGCCTGCATGTGAGACATTTAAGGGGCATCTCTAAACTTTAGCATCTGCAAATAGTCTGCATGTGGGCAAAGGTCTAAAATCTAATACTCTCTGTTCCTATGAGGACTGAGGTATTCCATAACTAAAATTGATTTGTTTACACCGAAAAATGGCAGTTTGGAAGTAGTATTGTGTATTGTGTATAAATAGTATTGTACCTCAGTTGCCACACAGTCCATATGCTGACCTGCAGTTTGTTTATATAACTGAAAGCTCAGGAATAAGGCTTAACAGTACAGATAAATGTGGGCTCACTATTTGGCAAGCAACAGGTCACTGCTGCTTTTTTTTATCTAATGTGTTATAACAGCTTATAAATGTGTGTTACCAAGCTAATTAATAAACTAGTTAAAAACCATTCATAAATCCTTCATAAGGGTAGTCTTATCGTAAAGTGGTACCATATTATTTGATGCTGGCTAATACCCTGTGTACCTGTGTTTCAGGTTCATCTCCCCTGTCTTCCTGGTTTTCCTGCCTCGTTCAGTCCCCCGCCTGTCAGTTATGTTTGTTGAAGATTAAACCTCTGCTTGTTTCTATCCAGTGGCTGTGGCTCAGATACCTGAACTCCTGGTTGCCCTGCTCCTCTGATCGAAACGGCTTCAAAGACTTTTTTTTCTACCATAAATTGCCGTTGTTTGAACTTTAACTCTGGCTCTGTGTTTGAGTTCTACTGATGGGTCCTAAATCTAAACGTTGATCTTAACCAAAACTCTCCAGATTGCAGACTATAAATCTGTGCTACAGAGACAGAATAAAGTCAAACTTTGGATTCTGTCACTCCGCACTGCATTAATTACAATTAACTTGTCACATGATTGAATATATTTACTGAGAGACTGTGAAAGCTCATTGGCCCCTCCCAGCAGCTTTAAATTAAAACACACCGGTAAGCCAGGCTGATTAGAAACCTTCAGGATTGTTCCCTTTTATTGTTTCTTAAGTGATCGAGAGTCGACCCAGCGCCGTCCTTGAGTTTAATCTGTTCATTAGCATTAAAACTGCACTTCTTTATCAGCAATTAAGCCATCAGATAAATGAGGCATGAAAACCCCAGTCTTCATAATGATTCACTGCTAAATGGCCTGATACCGTCTAGAAAACATGCTCAGGCATTCTTCCTAAACTTTGTAGGATACAGCAGTTTTTAGTTCTGAACCACTGCTTCTGATTGGCAGAAGTATTGATTATCAATTCTGTCAGGAATAGTGGAATTGAAGTGATTTCTTACCATGGTCGTTTCTTGGATGGAGCCAAAGCTGTTGATGAATATGTTAACTCTGTCTTCCACAGGAATTCCTGGATTGAAGAGGAGGAAAGAAGTGATTGTGGTAATGAGTCGACTGTGTTGTAGCTCATAGCAAGTGTCAGTATGTTTCATGAAACCATGTATGTCTTTATTTCTACATTTGTAGATTTTTCTGGTGATTAAATTGGCGCAAACACTTACTTACTCTTACTGATCAGGATTTGTGCGAGACTTTATCAACTTTGCAAATTAATAAAAAAATACCCTCTGAAGAGCATCCTGTTCCTCTGCTAAGCTAACGCTGTAAACATTTATACAGGCATCTCTCTCCACTCTGCCTTTTGCATAAACTAATAAAATCCTTGACGAATGAAGGCCGTTCAGACTGCTTTGAATAAATGATTTCCTTTGACGTGTTTACTGGAGGCTCAGGAGTTTCACGGGATAAATTTCATCAAGCAGTTTACAACATTAATGCAAATAATATGGAGGTGGCATATAGCTCACACCTCCAATGCATTATTGCAACCTGGAATACTAATTCATTTTCAAGAAAAAACCTTGTGGCGTTACCTTAGAAATTCTCTATATGGTCTATAAAAGCAGCTCACTATTTTATAGGCCTGGGCAAAGTAATGCACCAGGCGCAGTTTAGGATGTAATTTGGGAGATTATGACATGGATGTTAATGGACGGGGAGCTTTCAGCCCACCCTGAAATCAAGAGCAGATGTTTGGCCACTGGACCAGTCGCAGGCAGTCAGGGAGGGAGCTGATTCTGCTCACAACACATCAAACACCGAGTCCCAGATACAGCTCCTGCTGCCAAGTGCCTGAGGATGGAAACTATCTAAAGATCCACCTGAAAACCAACCCATCAGTTAGATGGAGAGGCCGGCCAGTCACCTCTTTGTTATTTTTATGGCTGTTTCTGCGAGACGTAAGCCGAGTACTCCCTACAGTGTGATGTTTACAGCACACTGTAAAGATAGATGCTTAACTGGCAGTAAAGAAAGGAAAAAACAATGTACTGTAGATTTTAAGTGTTTATAATTAATCTGAAGTGGTTAATGGAACATGAAACTATAGTTATTTCCAGCAACGAAAAGTCAGATACAATATACAAAATTCACAGTGTTTGCTGTTTTCTTGGAGACTGTTTAAACCAACAGAGTTCATTCCCAGAACAGCCTGCTGTGTGTGTCAATCAACGCCATATCAAACTGTCTCTGAGGAAAGACAAACTGAAAACAGCAGCTTACTGCTACAGTGCTGTAGTACAGTTTATATATGCAAGTATATGCAGAGGAGGAAATTAATTTTCATTAATGTCCCAAGCACCATTTATATTATGCAGATATTTGTTCCAGCACTAAATTCTGAGGAGGAATCTGGAGGTAGATATTCATAGTATACACGTTTTTTTAATTACCATGACGGCACTGCAGCAAAAAATGTAAATTAAAAATAGACAGAGACAGATGAAGAGGGAAAGAGACTTGCCTTTGAAGTTGGGCCTTATTCTGGGATCATAGCTGATCAGTAACCTGTTCAAGATGTTACTGGTTGAATTTGCAGGGACTCGGGCCAGATCCTCAGATGACAGCTGTCTGCAAACAAAAAAAAAAATACGGAGAGGCAACTGTAGGCACGATTACATTAGCAGGTCAAATTCCTGACAGATGAACAGTGCAGATGCATAGTACACTAACTTCTACTCTGTATACTCTCTGATTAAACTATAACCTGAGAGAGCTACCAGTTGGGGATTAAATTAGCTTTTAAGATTCAGACCACCCAGGCAATGTTAGAGCAAAAGAATGTTTAGAAATGTAATGTGGTGCTATTCTGAGTTGTTTCAAGATCACGACTGGGGAGGTTGACATGCACCCAAGGGTTGACAGAGGACAGTTTTTCAATTTTCTAGGACAATTACATAAATTATTACTCAAAAGAAATTTTCTAGATATGTACAAAATAGAATGTACAAAAGTATAAAGTCATTAAAGATCATATTTCTTACAAAACTAGGAGTCTTCACCCATGCTAGCATCTCTGCAAGACACAAGGTGCTTTAAGCTACAATAACAATGCTGTTTAGCGTGTTATGATGCTAACATTTGCAGACAAAGTAGGCGGCTGGTGGAAGTAAATTTACATTTGGAGACACATGGTTATAAACAAAAGTACTGGCCAAGTTAAAAAATTTCTAGTGCAGCGTAAAATGTTTGTTTCACTCTGATTTGTTGAAGGAAACTTGAAAATAGGCCACAGGGAACAAATGCTCCACACAACACCTTTAAAAATGGCACTTCATTCTTTATTGGACAATTTTTCTACATTTATTTTTAGTTTAGAATTGAGTCAATGAATTAGACATGCAGGTGGCAAAGAGTATAAATGACACGTCAAGACAAACAATATATATTTTGTGCGCATATTTCTACTTTTTATGGAGACCTTTGAACCATCCTGCAAAAGAGCGGGAAAATTTTTTTTTTTAAATTTACCATAACATACAGTGGTGGTTTTAAAAAAAGTTCAGCCAAACATAATTTGTTTTCTGAGGTTGACTGATGAAAAAACAATGGGACAGAGAGGGAAATGGGGAGAAGGGGGGGGGGGGG
>NW_019525660.1:1326814-1357529 GCF_002814215.2 Seriola lalandi dorsalis | reverse complement strand
GGGGGGGGGGGGATCTGGCAGGAAAGGGAAGAAAGGAGAAACAGAAAGCCTCCTTGTGGGTGGCAATGAATTCTCCTGCCAAAGAATTTCCCCTCCTCAAAGCACTTTATATATCATTATGTAAACCTTATCATGCACTGAGGATGAGCTAAAGTGCTCCACAGGAATGCTGCGCAGTGTGCGTATGGTCTGCGGTTCCCCTGATCAAAGTGAAAAACATAATTCCCATCCACTAAACCTCTTTTTTTTCTCTCTTTTAACAGACCTTTCTGACAATCTCAAGCACAACAGTTAAACCGGAACCAAGTGGTTCCTTGATCCACGAACACGAAATATGTCATACAGCTTACACTTGCCAATACTGGGACTACATCAAACAGTTTCTCCCTCATGTTAAACAGTTTGATTGTCGAGCCATTCGTTACACTTTAGTTGAGGGTGCAGCTCTCCAATACACAGAGACAATGGATACTCTGAAGGCATGTAAGGACATACTGATGTTCTTTCTGTTAGGAGGTATGTATTTACTTATTTTACTTATTTATTGACTCCATATTTATTTATTATTCTTTACAGTGTGTAAAAATCAGCTGCAGCCACTTACCAAAGACTAAATATGGACATGCTGAAGCAAAGGCCAGAATAACATCAGGCTCGTACAAGAAAGATGTGACTTATTATACACGTCACATTACAAGTATTCAGTGTTTTTGAACATACCCTGCTTTTGGTGGGTTTGACACAGATTTCTGTAAAGTCCATTTATCCTATTGGGCTGTACTGGAGTGCATACGAGAACTTGAGTAGCTGGACAGTATAGCATCTGACGAGATCTGCTCAAACGTGACAGGTGGATGAAGACTGGTAGTAAGATCCATCGGGTGTAAAACAGACAAAGTTTCACGGGCACCTACAATGGACATTAAAGTGGGACTTTTACAGATAAAGGTCAGTTCACTAGTCATGCGTCGTGCCACTCAGCCAGTAAGAACGGTTTGACAGTATCTTGTGTGGCTTGAACTTTGTTGAGTCTGAGAAAACAACCCTGGTGATATCGTTCAGGGTTGGAAAATCAGTTATAATGAATATTAAATAAACTAAACACCCTGAAACTGTAATGTTATGTAGTATTTGCAATAAATGCAACATGAAGTAGATATGTGATGTATGTCTTCTGTAATGTATGACAACACTGGTGTTGTTTCTTCCATACTTACGAAGGACAGTAGACCTGCTTCCCTTTCTTCTTTCCCTTCTTTGTTCCTTTTTCTTTGGCGGACCCTCCCTCCAGACAAAGAGAGAGAACCAGGAGAAAGATGACGAGCTTCTTAATGCCCATTCTGGTGCGCGCTGAGCCTGTAGAAAAGCAAACAAACTGATTAAATAAAGGGAAGAAGCCAATGAATTTAAATTACTCAGGCTTAATAGCGTGCAATTTAATAACCAAAAAAAAAGAGAATATTTTTCTCATCACATTCAACAAATCTTCATTTACACGTGACAGAAGACAGCGGCTGCTTAAGATGTACCCTTGGTGGGAGAACAAAGCTCAAGAGTATTTTATTCTACTTCCTGTGAACACTGTGACTTTGACCCTTTCCTGATATGATGCATTCCCATTTTCTCTGCATACAGTCAATGTCTGAAATGTAAATTAATCAATCTGACATGGTTTAATCAAGTAGAGCAAGTTCAAGCATAAATCCAATCAGTGGAGTAATGCGCCTGAATAACGATGGTCATTCAGGACTTGTCAGGTGAATGTGACCTCTAAAGGGTGGCTGAAATAAATATTACCTAAAATATCCTCGACTTCAGTTTTCGGAAGCTGCACAGAGAATGTTTAATAATGCTGTTTTCTGCAACTGTGCTTTCTCTTAATCATGATGTTTATAAACTGTATCGTTAGGTGTGATCTATGATAGCTGTGGTTCAGTCCTACCTCACATCGCAAATACCAGAATACGGCCATACATATACAAATGCACACTTTATACTCAGAGGCAGTGCATTTTTGCATTTCTTGATAGGGGCCATTTATCAGCTAGCAGCCTTAGTACCTGTGTGAATCTCCCCCCACCCCATCTAGGAAAGCGGTGCCCTTTCGATGCATAGGGATATTGAGACCAAGAGCAAAGCCAACAATCCCCCCCACCCCACCCCATCCTGCCAGCAAGACTGTATATTAACTGAAGCAGTTTATTGTCTAGACACAGACACTCTCTCCCTCTCTTTTTCATTGCCTTGGCCCAGTAACTCCCTGTCTGCTTCTCGCCTGCACATTGATCATCATGTTCTCCAGCAGAGATCGTTTCCACCGCTCAGTTCGGCGCCTTATTTTTTTTCGTCTCCAGGCAAACACCTGACTTTGCCTAAGTTGGCATCACTTTATCGATTTGGAAGATTCCTGCAGAATTGGGAGGTTGGAAGGTGTCCTCGTTCTGTAGGAGAAAAACAACCAGCATACATCAACGCTGACCCACACGTACCCGATGGCACATTTCTTGGAAATCATTTCTCATCTGACCTACAATTTGTATGTCCCATCTTCCCCTGTGGCATTTCACTAGATGATGACTCCCATCTCTGACCCCCTGATCCAGTTTTCCTGACAGCACATTATGGCACTAGCTCCCAACCTTTTTGGTTTGTGACCCTTAGTCATCAAGCCATGCCTCATCAACCCCTTGAGGGACGTTCCAGTCACACTAGTCTGCGCCTTGCTGTGTGTATATTCACAAAAATAAAAAATAAAATAATAAGAGAGATAACCAGGACATCTTTCACAGCCATGCTACAACTGATTCCTGTGCAGAGAAATGAGGGTTCAGCTGAGACCTGGTCCGTAAATTGACCTTGGCACTGCCTGAGTCAACTCTGTGCCACCACTGAGGAACATTTCCCTTTCTGTGTTTTACTACTGGCAATGTTGAAACTGCAGAGGCATGGTTAGAGAGCTGTTGACAGTGACTTAAGACGCCTTATATGGTCTGCCCCATGGGTCCAAGGTCAATAAGCAATTCTGCTCTGCCCACATTACTTCTTCAGGTTGTGCACTTTTTAGATTCTGGTCCATAAACATGTGACAGATAGAAGAACATTCAGGTACATGAGAGATCATTAGACTGTTTTAAAGCTATTAATGGTTATGGTAAAATTTTGATTTTGTATAAATAATATTATATACTTTTATATACTACATTTAATTGTAAGTAGATTCCACATAATACAATACACTCCAGTTGACTATTTGATATTCTTCTCTAACTGCAAAATGCATTAACCCACGAGGAAAGGCCTGTGCTATGCTCATCAAAAATAATGAGATGCATCCAACTCAAAACAACCAGTATACACATTGGCTACTACCGGGGCACTCACAACCTGTGGCTGCACGTCGCTTTTGGGTCTCTGTGTAACAACAGAAAAGTAAGTAGCAGAGGCTGACACTTGCCCAGAGCCTGAGCATCAGAAGAGCAGAGGAGATTGAGTGAGAACAACATAGAAAAACAGCGACCACCATGACGGGGGATGGAGGGAGATGCAGGAAGAAGATGCCAGCACATATGAACGCGAGCGCGCTTCACATGAGCGCACGCTACGAACATAAATAACATGAAAGTCGTTTTTATGGCACATCAAGTCACACGGTCCCACTTACCGTTTTTCTTTGTCACCTGTCAGTTCTTCAGTAAACTGGACCCAGTAAAGCTGAGAGTGAAAACAGTGGTTAACACAGCCTTCCAGACCAGTCGCCGTCTTTCTTTTCCATTCTGCTCCCGCTGTCTTCACTGAAGCGATTTCTTGAATGGGTTTTAGAAAAAAAAAAGTTACATCTCGGCAAAGTGCCAATTTTTTTTTATTTCCGCGCTTTGTTTGTTGTTATTTTGGAATCAGTGTGTATAAGGCTGCTGCCCTTTCGCCTCAGCTAGGAATGCCCAAGATGGAGGCTTGCGTGTACCTGTCATGCAACATGCGCAGTAGCGGCTGCATGGAGCCGGAGAGCATCAGTCCTCCCATCAGCACCACGGACAGCCGCTCCCCGCCTCCACGTCCACATCCACAGCTGCTGCTAAACGCTGAGACGTGACGTGGCGGCAGAAAAAAAAAAAAAAAAAAAAAAAAATGCTCTCATTCACGTGATGGAAGTAAACGCCTCACTATTTATGGAAGTGTCTGTATGGTATTTAACGGCAGATGGACGTGAACAGTGAACAGGGCTGTAGAGACCATAAAGCAGAAATTATGGATGCCATACAGTTCAGGGCTTCCACTGGTATTAATGTACTCAAAGACCAGACCTGGCTTTGCACAGGCGGTCTATATGTCATTTAAATTAATCTGAATTCATATGAATTTACATGACTTATATACATTTTTATATGATTTTTTTTATGAAATATATTTTTTTCAAAATAATAAAGTAATTGTGTAAAGTAAAAATGTATATACAGTACATGTACAGTAGGCCTATATATAGAGAGGGAAATATTATTCATCTAAACAAACCCTTAACGGATTAAGAAAATGGAAAAACTCACCACAAGGTCCATTTTGAAGCTGTTACAGGAACTATGAATAATATAGAGATGAAGGTCCCTTAAGTGCTTTAAGAAAAAAAGGAATCTTGAACAACTGCATTTCCATGACAACTGCGCATGATGAAGATAATGTCATGTGATCAAAAGCTCCAGAACAACTGCCAATTGGACTCTGTGCATGGTGCACAGACTGTTTTCTCAGCTGCTGTTTCCAAGATCAATATCTTAGCTGTGAGTTGGTGTATTAAATCACATAGCCATCACTGTGGGAGTCAGAGCAGGTTGCATTGTGCTTTTCATCATGGCCCTTTAGTTTACAGTGAGATTGTATCTTTGGATGAATGAACTGAAGAACAGATGAGTGAGTGATTGAATGTATGACTTATATAAGTGTGAATAAAGCTTTGGTCGAAACAGTTACAAACTCATCAAATATAATCACTTTCTATGGACACAGCAATGATTTATGTGGCCATTATGGGCCATGCTGTATAAAGGTATAGGTATGAGGTAAAAGGTCGATCATATGGTATATTATTATTATCGCCAAATGCTTTACCCCTCCCCTTTTAAAAAGTAACACGTTTACTGACATTTTAACTGACTTACTTTGTACTTTTATCTGAGAACATTTTTACACAGTGACTTTACTTCTACTGTCGTTAAATGTCTTTTCAGTAACTTTAGTAAGTGACTGTTCACGTCCTGCAGTCAGTGTCTCATCTCGTCTCTGGAGTTTCTATCGCTTGTAGTATTTATTGCTGCTCTGTCTAAACACAGTTAATGTTGCTGTTTTCTTCATTAGAGTGACTAACTACCTGCTGCTCATTTAAACTTACACTATTTCTGCTCCAGTACCCGGAGCTCTCCGTTCCTTTTAGAGACTTTCACTAATTCAACAGTTGTTTACATGCTATTCAGATAAGCTAGTTACTTTAGCTTAGCAGTTAGCACTAGCTTCTCTCGCCCTCTCTCTATTGCTCGTTGCGTCTTGAACCAACAGATGAACTTGTTCATCAGAGTGTGGTGTTGTTGTAACTTCAGTGTAGATGATTGTGATGTTTATTACATCTTCAGTAAAGTCTGCAATCTTACCTTCGACACACACTTCCGCTCAGGAGCCTGTGACCGTCTGTGTACACAGCAGCCTTCATGCTATTAATAGTGACGTGTAACTAATCAGATGGTGATGTGGGCGGGACACCGCGACACACGTTAGTTGAGTTTACTGTCTGATCTCCGACAAGTTTTTTACAAAACCAAATCGCCCAGATCCTGAAATGGAGAGGACAGAAGAGTCGCCTACTGGCAGCTAGTGAGAAGCGTCGGTACGCAAGTAAAAGTAACGCTACGCACATATGAAGAAGTGCCCGTACTGTGGTGCATTCACATACTGTAAATTAAGTCTATGAAGTGGGATTCACTTTTGCAACGTAGCGCCATAAAAGTCAGGGGAATCCAATCCTTTATTGTAGAAACACTGAACACCATATGCAACATATTCTGGATGAAAACAGATAGCATAACATACACTATTAGCTATCAGTCACTCACTACCAATGTTTTATCAGTTGAATAATCACTTCTTCAATAAAGAATGTCAAATCTATTATCCAGTTGACCTCGTGTATGAAATGTAGCTCTGCAGTATTAAATATGGACGTCAAAATGGCTCGTAAAAAATATTGTGGATCATAATAAAAGCTGAGTCAGTCTTTAAAAATAGAATAGATTATGTAAGTGATGATAGAAATTACTTTTAACATTTCAAAGAATTCCCTCCAGAGATTTTGCATTCATTTCTAAAAGCTACAATATGTGCTTGGATTTGGTTGTGGTCAAAACTTTTTCACAAATGTCAGAACTGATTGTGTCACTTTTCCTTCATTCTGTGAGATTGGTTGAAACACATTAAAAGAACTGAACAGGAAGCCTGATCTTTTGTTCTTCCAGTGAAAATAAAATCCACAGATGAAGCAAGTGAAACCGATTTTTCTTTCCCACAATTTTGATCCATATCTCATTCATCACTTTATGTCAAACAACTTGGGCGGCCTTCCCGTAGTATAATTTTGACTGACATGGCGTTCCATTTGCATACACAAATTAATCGCCACCATATGCGTAGAGATTAATGATTTATGTCACAGGGCATGACTCTCTGGTGTTACAGTCAAGAGGCAAGCAATCGAGCACAAGGATCCTTTTGTGTTGTTCAGAAAAATGTTCAGTGGCTGGCTGCAAGCCATGTGTGTGAGTGACAACTATGTGCCATACCAAAAATATGTCAGGCCCATGTACTGAACCAATCTATAGTGGTTTTATACCTGGCATGCAAACCACATTTCTCCTACTGCTGAGAAGAGTTACATCTGTTGTCACATTCTTATTAAAATGAAAATGAAGCTTTTGACAGATGGAGACTTGCACAAGTGTCGCTGCTAAACATCTTGTTTTTCACTATGTGCCGCTAAAGTAACGTGTTTGTTTTCAATGCAGAAGTGATGGGCGGTTGTTTTGCTGAATCCAGAGAAGCTTCATGGGCGTAACTTCAGAGCAGTGACAAGATAAATTACCTGGAAGAGGAAGAGGCACAAGAAGCTGCCAGACTGAATGACACTTTCATGTAAATCACGAAGGATGAACTGAGGGCAGCCAGACTGGTGGGATTTGCAAAAAGTGTATTTGATATATTTTCAACATGTGCAAAGTGAATTTGATGCTGGATTCATAGCAATTGTGATGAATAGTAAAATCATATTTTGTTCACCCACCCTAAAAATGGATGAAAATCTTCATAGTTTTCACTCTTTTTACAAAATAAGCAGCTGTTGTCAGAGTGATTCTGGGATGGTCTGGAAATGGCTTAGACTGACAGACACGTTGAAGCGTTTTGCAGTTTGTCAGAGTTGAGTGAGGATTCAGCTGGATGCAGGACAAACAACAGCACCAGCCTGTATTTGGGCCACAGCTTCTTAAGGGATTTTAACCTGTTTGATTTTTTCCTTTCCTATGTTAAATATGTAAATAAAAAATCAAACATAATTTGTAAAATAATGAATTCTGCTGGCTTGAGAGGAAAAGTCCTTTATTTTATGGATCAGTTCCCTCATTAAAGCAGCACAGTAAACAGGCACAACGTTGACATGTTCAATCATTGGTTTCCTCCTGGTTGCTGAGTGCTGCTTTGGTTATTGATCAAGGTCTCTCCAAAGTCTTTATGGTGCTTCCTCTGACCTGTAAACAAAACATGTGTGGACCTAAATGAACCTGTATCATACATGTTAGAAACACTTTAATGTCAGGCATACTTGCTTACTTACTTATCTTTTACCAACATGTACTTTCCAAATTGCACATATTCAGTATGCATACTTTGTAATATCAATCGGTAAGAGTAGACATATGCACAGAGTAGCATGTCCACCCTCATACAATCCATCATCTAACAGTGCTTGGCTCAAGTACAATACTGTATTGATGAAGCGCAGCACTGTAGTAGATTTGACCCATGGATCATTAAATAAGCAGATTGCCATAATGGAAACTGAGTCTTCCCCGTCAGCAGATGTTTAGTAAATGCAACACCAACCAAGGTTATGATGAAGGCATCGAGCCAGAGAGCTGTTCAGCAGGAGAGCTCCCTCCCAGTGTTTCTGGACTTCTCTCTACTCCGAGGGAAATCCTCAAGGAGCAAAGAGGCTCTTTTCAAAATGTCACATCCAGCATTCTACACCGAACGAAATGACGACAGGTTTTTGTTGTAATTTATTGTACAGTGACCGTGTTTTGCTTGCAAACATTAACACCACTTGAGATTAGTTTTTCTTTCCTCCTGTCTCGTTTTCAGAGCACTGTTAACAAATAGAGTCGAGCAGCATCACAAAGGTAACAAGTGAAATCCAATCGAATTCACTTCAGGTTCTGTTGTGAAACACTGGCTGCAGACAAATGCACTGAATAAATGTACGGGACAAGAGTATCGCTGTGTTTTTATGTAACTGATGGGCACAGCACAACATTAACATGCTTCAGTCTCTACGGGCCAACTGGGGCCACACGTACAGTGTTGTCCCACATGGCCTTAGATAAAAGCTCTTTCAAATAAAACGTGCTTTTCTATGAATGATTTGATTTGTGAGATCAACCTCGTGGGTTAAAATCAGTAGTAAAGGATTCAAGATGTGAAGTGGGAGTTAGCTTTAACCCTCTCACTTACCTGAATTGTACAAGATGTTAGCACATTAGTGTTTGTGCAGTATGTTCTTTGGTCCTGTAAAAACTATTTTGTGAGCTTTATAATGTTCTGTGTCTGTTGAGAGCGTGTCAGGCGAGCAGTGTAAATTTCCTCAGTCCTGTACTTAAATATATTTTACTTGAGTATCTCTATTTTAAGCCACTTTATACTTGTAGTACACCATTTCAGAAAGATATATTGTACTTTTTACTCTACTAGATCTATTTGACAGCTACTTATTGTGCAGATTGTGATTTTTAGATGCAAAATATATGATAAACGATAAAACATGATGAAAAGTTCCTGATTAAATAGCCCAAGAGTATGTAAAGTAATTACAGTTGGCTCCAGCTCAACCTGCTCCGCCTGAGTAAATCAATGAATGCAGGAGTACTGCTACTTTGATTCAACTCTATGAAAAATTTTGAGATTGTTGTTAGCGTGTTGATGTATTTCATTACATTATATCATATAGCTGTTCATGTGACTATTATTCCACCCTATAACAATCAAGTAAGGTGACAGGTTTCCTGATTTACAGGTGAGTACAACAGTGCCATAGCAGAACAAAATCTCACTTTCCAGATTTACAGAATCCAATAAAATCACTGCCAGGTTATTTAATGAATGAATGTAAAGCCCTTTGGTGTAAAGCCCAATCTGAGGAGTAGCAGGATTGTCAGTTATAGCTGTGAGCCATACAATCTGAACTGTGAGAACAATTCAGGCATTGAAAAACAACAGTACACCTCTCTACACTGTGGTAATGATGGGTGGTTTTAGAGATTGAGATCGAATGTGCGTGAAGACGGACCCCCTGCGACCCTGAACAGGATAAGCAGATTAGATAATGGCTGGATGGATGGATGTTTCCATTAGAACACAACATGTTATTGTTTTAATCTGGGATTAATTTGAATCACATGATGAAATATGTTTCCTTTCACAACAGACTAGAATCAAAACGTGTGGTTTGTTACAGAGGACATTTTCCATAGTACTTTGAGTGGCATCAAAAAATCTTCAGGGGGCACAAACCTGGCTGTAGCCCTGAGGGGCACCACCAGGGGGCTCTGGTTTCAAAGCCAAATGCAGCCAGGGGCAACTGAATCACTGATGCCACACTTTCCAAATCTCAAACTTCAGCATAAGACCTCAACATCAACAAAACATCAGGATCTCACTGCACATACTGAAGGACCCAACACCCTTAGAGCAAACAGCCTATAGCATGACCTTAAATCTGCAATCAATAATAAGAACTCATCAGATGTAACAACCAAAATAAAAGACTTCAATTTGTTATAAATTCTGAGAAAGTGTGAGTCATTTCTTTCTGAATTCCTGTGTTGGAACATTTCCCACCTACAATGAAAACCACAGACAACTCTTCACAGGACCACACAGGGAAACACTGCTGCTGCTCCTACAGGAGGTTTTACCATATAAATGAAGTCATCTCAAAGGCCTTTTTCCTCAAGGTGCAATAATGAAGTGCAATCTGGATTTAGAAAAGATGTCTGCTCCCCTGTGTTTCATTTCATTTCACCTGGAACAAAACTGGGTGTTTCGCAGACACTGTGAGCGATGTGTCGTGTAATACAGACTGACTGGGAGAGGGCATTTGTTTGTTTGACAGTATCTGTCCTAAAAGGCAAGCAAGTCTAATGGGATTTTGCCATTTGTGAATTCTCTATTGTATACATTTCCATCTCCAGTGGACACAGAGTCCTCCAGGCTGGCACGTCTCTGTATGTTAGCTGTGACCCAAAAGGTCTGCCTTGTTTCTAATTTCCTCTGTTTATTATATTCCTTTGTATCAAAGCCTCCACGTTTCACAAGACCACCGTGGTAGCGGCAATCAAATGTGGACAACGAGACAAAATACCCAGCTTTTACAGACAAAACCTCAAGGGGTGAATGAGTGTGTGAATGTGTGCGCATGTGCTGTGTGTGTGTGTGTGTGTGTGTGTGTGTGTGTGTGTGAAAGAGAGAGGGATTCCACAGTGTGAAGTGCTGACATCTGCTGCAGGCCCTTGCAGGGATGGAATGTGATACACTCCTTTACACAAAGGACCTTGGCCCTTGCAGCAGGCATAAGAAGACCTCTATATGCCCCTCTCCACTGGGGCAACACACGTATGAAATGACTGTATCAGTGCCCCATGACTTCTTTTCTCAGCCATTTACTTTGATTAAAACCACAAAAAAACCTCCCTTCATACCTTGATGCTGGAGAGATGGCTGCTCTGCACTTTCTTTGAGGTGGTAGTTTCTGAGCTATGTGAAACTGGGGGTAAATTGCTACAGCATTGCATCATGTGTCTAGCTCAATGGGTTCAATATGTGTCTCCAGCGCTCCTTTGATTGTTGTGTCTGTGCTGCACCAGACTTACCATATAGCAGGGGGATACACTGGTGGATTTTGCCAACAATAGGGTGGGAGGAACCACATGAAACGCAGTTGATGAGCTACAACAGTGTGCCGGGCAAGAAAGGAAATTGGGAACAGGAGGGAATATTGTTCCAAGCGGTGTCTCTGCTTTGATATGACAAATTGAGAAGCCCTTAAACATTTCCTTCCACAAAAACATTTAGGCAGAATGCACAACAGCGTGTTAAAAAGTCTAGTGTGGGTTCACATTAATCTTTCATTTCTGTATTTGGAGAATGAATCCAGGGTTTAAACAATCACTCCATGGTTAAAACAAGCTTACTTAGGCATATTTTCTTATGGAAACTTTCCTTTTGAATCATAAAGGTCCTGATGTGAACATGCATTGTGGACTTCAAGTATATGTTATAAATTTGATGGACCATGATGCACTGGGCAAAGAAAAACATGTAAGCGAGCCACAAAGGCCACAACGTTGTAGCCCAATATTATGAGTCAGAAAAACACAGTAGGAATAATTGGTGTACAAACTGTAGCAAGAGAACTGTGTCGTATATAATTGTCTATAGGCCCAATTGTCACATCAGCCAAAACTACCTGGAAAAAGTTTTCAGTTCTGTAAAATTCACAGTGATGAACAAAAAAGGACATAAGTGATTTAAATCAGTGGTTCTCAAAGTGAGGTCCAGGGACCCCAAGGGGTCCTTGAGAGGGTTCCTGTGGTTTCCCAGCAAAAAGGGGAATCATTTATTTTTACTATAATTCCATCCTTACGTAACACAATGACAGAATATTTTGGTCATAGCTTTCAAACACTTTCTGTAATAAAACATCTTAAAGCAAAAATCTTATCAGATGCAGGACCGTGGTCTAATCTGTGATGTGAAAAAGTTATAGAAACACTGTTTTAATTAATATGAATTAAAAAAAACAAAAAAACCATCTCTTCTTAGATTTAGTTTTAAAACTCGACTTTTATTGGGAGGGACGAATTCAGCAGCAAGTCTCAGCCACTGTTGCAAAGTTGTTCCATAAATGCAAACTGAGACAGATAACTCGACTTTCATTAGTCATTCATTTGGTGTTAAATATCATTTTCTATTGTGCAGGAAACAGTCGTAAATTCTTATTATTATTATCATTATTAATTCTATCTCCTTGATAACAGGCTGTACTGAGCTGCTTCACTCTCTGTTATCTGGAGACTTTTCTTGGAAACTACAGGAAACATGTGAAACTGTTTGCAACAAGTGGAGCTGTATTTGCCAATTTGTGAGGCAACTTGGGTGAAACACCTCCTTGGACCAGGCAGCAACTGAATAGTTAACATCCCGGGGAGTTTCCTCGGCTGGGAAGTTGTACTTTATGTATAGCACCTGTTGTGCCGTCAGTTGGCAGTCTCCAAAAACCCAACCCTAGTCGCGCAGCGATATTTTATCTCAGTCTCCACCAAGTTATGACTCAAGACCTCGCCAGACAACAGAGCTCGTCTCGGTTCTGCGAATGATTTCTGGGTACAGACTGTATCAGGTTGCTCTCTCGCTGTCGTTCTCTGTGTGTGAGCTTTTGCTGTAATGCGTAAAGATCTGCGAGGATTTATTCAGACGGAGTCAAGACAGCACCGTGGACGCGCGCTTCAGCAAAAATGCATCTGCGCATTTCAAATGATCTCGTACCATAGATGATGTGCGTGCGTAAGGACGTTTTTACAACTAACTCCAGGATTATAAATACTTAAAAGTCAAACTTTGTCCAACTCAGTATCCAACTTTCCACAGAACCAACAGGTGCGCTCTTGCATTACGCAGCAGCGGCAGGTCAGGAAGCTTTGGAAGAGGATTAGTCTTGATTTAGAAAGTAAAAAAATTTCACTTTCTCCGGGACTGATGATTAAGATTATGTGGATTCTACTCTGCTTTTACCCTCTCCAAATGTGTCCAAAGCAGCACTGGTGCCCTGTAAACGACGCATGTGTGTGGTGATACAAACCATCCCGTCTCCAGCGTTTTGTGATCGCCAACCACCACTCATCCAAATGATCCTTCCATTATTATTCCTTCTTGCATCGCTTCTCCAACAATATGGATCGGAAGCTGAATCAAGTCCTGTCAGCAAATTTCACCTTCCAAGTGTAAAGGAGCAAAACGGTGAGTTTTCAGTGCGTTTTGTTTCATGAACTCTGGAGTTTGTGACACACATCACAAAATGCTCATTCTGACTGGGCTTAAAGCCATTCTTAAAAAAAAAAGAAAAAAAGAAGGAACATCTTGCTTGAGTTTAAACTGCAATGAATGAGAGCGTTTCATTCAGTTCAAACAGCATTATCCAGGATAGGAAGTGCAAAATTACCTTTTACCTTTAAAGTGTAGCTGTGTATGTTTAACGGGGAAAACCCTCTGAAATTTCAGGTCCCCGGGGAGAAGTTTTCCCTGTGATCATAAAAAAAAGGCTCCATTCATGCAGCAGTCGCTCCGGGCAGTGTAATTTGGTTACCCTCTGAACTGCACTGAGCTGCACTATCAAATTCAGAAATGCCGTTTTGTCAATGTTTAATGACACGTCCAGGTAAGGCTGAAGTTGATGGTCTGTGTCTATTTCAGTCAGTAATGACCCTCCAGTGATTTCTTTCCATCATGAATTTTTGGCAATCAAGTGGTGGCAGGGAGTGTGTAGTTGGAGGCCATCTTTCAAACCCAGAATCAATTTACTCTTTCCCACTGATTTGTGTCGATTATTTTCTCCCATCCTGCTGAAATTTTGTTTATGCATTGCTCGTTTATTTTTTAACCCTCATAACATTACTATCTTCCCAATTAGCTTTTTATGTAGCCTGCATATAAATCAAGAAGGCAGGGAAGTACAACACTACCAAGCCAGGACATATTACTACAAAAGGAAGACCACAAAGACTGTTTTGCCAAAATGAGTCCATCCTTAATTGGCCTTTGACCATGGGCTTCTGAGGCAAGTGAGATATGAGGTTTGAATATAGATGCATATTCAAGCTCCAGCTGCAGCTAACTCTGCAAGAAAACCAAAGAATTGGAGTAGCAAAATGTGTTTTGTATGTTTGGACTGACATATTGTTAGATTTTAAAGACCAACATAAAGAGAAAACAGACCTCACAGGGAGCAGTTCAAAGTACCAACATGCCAGTACCCTTCAGATGCTGCAGTGGTCAAACTTCATTCATTACTCAGTCTTCTGTAGCCGCTGGGTTTGACTGGCCTTGTGTGAGGACATGCAGCGCTGACTTCACTACAGTAACAGTCAGGGCTGGGAAATCAGAGCCTCCCGCCGGGATCTCCAAGTTTAATCAGGACGGCTGAGAAAGGAAAACAACAGGGAGGAGGAGAGTGGAGGGAGAGGGATGAAGTAGGTGGGTGAGGAGGAGGAGAAGGAGGAGGGGGGGGTGTAGGGGGAGAGATGTTAAACTGTCAAAGAACTCTTTAAAACAGCGGTCACACGTTGGCTGAGGGCGAAGCTGGCCAAGCTGTCTGTGACCTTTGACTGGAGTGTCTGAGTGCTCACCGTTCTGGCACGCTTGATTGCTGATGCTCTGTGAGACAATTTGATATCGATCCGGGGGATGAGAGAGAGCCAGACCCGTCTGGCATGTTTAATAGTAGTTGCCTGGAGAGTTACAGTCCCCAGTGATATTAAACTTAGCAATCGGCCGATGATGACTCCATAACATATCAGAAGGGGCTGTCTCCCATTGAGGGCCAGTGCTATGCAGAGCAACTATCTGTCACAATAACTGACTTTGTCTGAAACGTCTCCAGAACGCTAACAGAGTGGGCATGAACTCCCAAAAATAAATTTTGCGTGCTGCGGTCATAAATAATGTGAACATTTCCTTCCTCCGCCACTGAAGATTTTGTTACAATAACATGAATTGCACATGTCATTTTCATGTGTTCACCACATGGCTATAAGGTTTCGTGGTTATTAATAAAAACCAATGCTAAAAATGACATCTGCAGTTGCACCAACAAAAATGCTTTATACAGTTTCAGAATTGAAATAGGATTGAAGGAAAATGCATGTACCCATCCACCATGACCACCACCACAACCTCCGGTTGTGTCCTCAAGTTATTCATCTGTTAGAAAAATCTGCCTCTCACTGTTGTTTCATAGATGATGTAATTTAGCTCATTTTCTCTTGATGATTGGTTAAAGTATCTGTTAGTAAGTTTTGTTATTGCTAAATAGCCAGCATTAGCATTAACAGCTGTTTACTTACCAGTCTAAAAGAAACTTTGTGAGCTCAGCATCAAACTTCATTCCTTTACTCAACAAAAACTGTGTCCAACTGTCTCTATCACATCTTCTACTTTCACTTTCCAATAGTGACTTGCTGTAGACCCCAATCTGCCAGAGCGCATGTTATAACCTCTTGTCTTGTAACCGCAACGATGGGCAAAGTTGTCGTCAAGTGACATCTACAACTACAACTATGTTCAGCTGCAGAGACAACATAGAAAACAATAAGCCCTTTAAAGTCCAAAAGGTCATAATTTATATCACTGCTCCCTAAAAACCACATTTGTACACAACAAATTAGCACTAGCAAATATGTTTTACAAGAGACGTAATGCTGCCTAGATTACTTTTTGTTTATTAACATAAGTAAACTTTTATATTGAAAGTATCCTTTTTTGTTTTGAGAACTCAAAGCATTTTGGTTTGGTCCGAGTTAAAAAGTCAGTGCTGACTCAATAGCATTGACTCTTTCGATATTTAACTAAAACTCCCGTCTCTCTCTCTCTCTAAGATTTTCGTTGCCTAAACCTGACAACATGTGTGGTGCAGGGCATGGATCACAGACAGACAGTGTGAAGGTCCTGAGCTTTCTAGCCTATCCATTCTGGCCAGTAAATATAATCCAGAAAGCAATAGGACCATGATTTGTCATAAAACCACAGGATTTGTAGTCTGTGCATTTGATAGAGGTATTTTTTAGAGAAAGTTGAATGCATGTTGTTGCAAGTCTAGGCAAACAGACTCAGGCATATGACAATAAAACTACACGGCCTTGTCTTCGAGCCTATTAAATAACAGCCTAAATGAGCTTGTTTCATTACACTGAGATGGCCTTTGTTCATGCTACAGCGTTTACAATGCCTTTTTCCATTAGGCTGTAATTTGCTGGCAGAGCTGCCAGTTGTATAACACTGCATATCCAACTGAAGATGTAGCTCAGCCTCCCAATCACACAGGTCATCTCAGGGGACGCCTCTTCATATCACTTCTCTGAGTTAAGTGGTCTGGCTTCACTTTCCCGTAGAAGGCCATGTTTTCACCCCCACCTAGCCCACCCATGTGCACAGGCCCAGGTCTTATTAGAAAAATCCGGCTGCAGATATTTGAAGGAGACGTGGATTACCTGCAGATATTCCCACACACCCCCCTACCCCCCGAGCGCCACTAGAGGAAGGTATGCACTGGGCTAGACCTGCCAATGATCACAGAGGCTGCTGTTCCGCTAAAGATTACGAGATTAGGGGGAGAACTGGGGTTATAAGGGTCATAGGCCCAAGGGGGGAACATGTGCAGTTTTTCTACGTATAGCATACATACATGGAGGACTGAAGATACAGAGTTGCATTGTGCATTCATTAAATTATGATGTAGACAAATAAGCAGTTTAGAGCGGGGATTTAAAAACAGGAAAGAGACTGGGTGGCCTCGTTAGGAATCATGCCTGTTCCAGGTGTAATATGAAGTGTACATCACCCATTCATTCACAGATGACTGAGAACAGTTGTTAATAGCACACTTATAGGGTAGTGAAGTAGGAGGGGTTATTTTGGTCATTGAGGGCTCCGCAAGTAAAAGTCCTATTCATTTTCAGTCAATTTTAGGTGACTGACAGGTGAAGCATTTCTAAGGCTTGTTTTGGCTTGAGGTCTTCCTGTTTGAATGATTGAACATTAGCAACTGGATTAGAAATTATCTGGTTCCTTGATAAAAAGCCAAAGGTAAAAGCCTGTATAGATAAAAGCTTGAAGGTAGGAATCGACTACAACTCTCAAGAAGCGTTCTGGTGAGAACAAGCTACAATCACAGTTTAAATTTCTGTTGAGTAATTCACTGATGGCGAGTTGAAGCTAAATATTCTAGTTCACAGACGCCTGATGATACATCCACCAGTTCTCAGCTGAAGCTGATAGGTATTTTAGTATTTAGAGCCATAACATAAACCTATTGTATTATTGAATTACTTTGTCTCTGTTGTAATTAAAAGAAAACTTTGAGTCTGAAAAAAAATGGCCTCACATACAAGGTTAAGCAACATTATGTTGCCTCAAATTATATACCATTTAAGAAGCATCACAATCCCTTTTCTCCTTCTCTGCCAATTGTTACCAAATCTGTCCTGACTAGACCAAACGTATTGGTTTATATTGGTTCAAGCCTCTTGTACTGGCAGCTACAAGTGTGGCCAGCTGGCATTCAAGTTTCCACTATGTTATTTTAAGTGGTTTCCATAGTGCTTAACTCTGTGTTTTAATTTGAAATTACGATACGGCTCTTAAACCGGTGAAACAAAACTAGCTGGTCTTGGAATCTCCATTCATTCTTTAATACAGGTCAGATGTTTCCTGAGCCTGCCTCCCTGGGAAAGCTTGTTTCCACTTAGGAGAAGCTGTGCTTTGATGGATATGCTTGAATGAATGAATGTAGCACTATGCAGTTAATCATTGTAGTGGGCAGTGCAATAGCAGCCGGTATGCTTGGCTGAATTAAAACCATCAAAGAAAATGGATGACTCGAATGTTCAATGAACTCAAAGAGGGCAACAGTTACACTGAGTATATCACTATTGTCAGATGAAAACCACATGTATAAAGAGAGGTTTGTCAGGATGGTTAAGATGATTTCTTATTTTCTCAATGGAGTCAATATAGTTTTTCATTTGAACAATAGATTTCTAACGGCTACCATGCGAACATTCAGTGTAAGTAAGAAAAATGAAAATCTGCAGTTAAGTGATTTTTTTCCACGATAGCAGCAGTACAACCCCTCATCCACTGAATACAGGCATGTCTATGTCTCCTGGCAGGAGGAGTTTTTCCCCTCAACATCTCACTCCAGAGTGGGGGGACCCTGGATAACAGTGTCTATGTTTTCCCTGTCAGCACTATTTGAACATGGAGTGCTGTATTTGGCAAGCAAAGCATGCCACCGCCTGCCTGCTGTTTGTCATTTCGGGCAGCAAGAGCACCGTCTCCCACACCACCTCAAACGGCCAAGGGACTTTTCAAGGGATCTGGGTCACAGGTTTACGTTTTGCTGAAGAGAAAATGCTCTCTAAAAACCCAGTCTGTCTCAATCAATGTGAGTGAAGTTTACTTGCAGATAATGGTTTTTAGATTTGCAGGTGATGGTTCTAATGAGGTCAAAAAAGTAGTAATGCCTTGGTCTCCAAAAAGTGGATGAGCATGATGCACTAAAACCTGCAATAATAGATTTGTTTGGCCACTTGGGGGCAGCACAACAAGGTGTGCATTCATAGGGACATAATTATAACCCTATAAATTTGATATGGTGAACATGTTAGCAAAGAGTAGTTACACATCCTGCAGCAACATTTGCATTTATTTAGAGTCGTTGCTCACTTGATAGTTTTAAGTTTCCTTTAAACTCTATTTTGGGCTCCGCAATCTTCGGGAAACATTTTGGTATTTGGCTGCTAAATGCTCTACTATGTTACCCAGCTAGTCGCGAACAGGGTCTTTCCACTGTCTGGTGCGAAGCCCTGATAAATACGGTGAATTTATCAGGGCTTTTTCACTGAAACAACCACCTCCAAACAACCACTTTCATACACATAGTCAGGATCCTTTATAACTATAATATAGTTATAGACATTCCACCCAGATCAACCATTTCTATTTTTTGATGTCTGTTGTCAGCTTGGACTCACATTAGTTTAAATGGATTTCAATGGTGACAATATGTTATGATGGAAAAAAAATATCACATGTCCAAGAAACACATCCATATGATCCATAGGCTCTGAATTAGATGTGCAGTTTCATGGTATCACATCAGGGGGCGCAACCATGAGATATTCTTGTTTTTTCCTACTCTGTCAAGTAATCATGCAAATACTGAGTGTGGATCTCCAACAATTTAAGGCTAAATCCATACAACCCTATTAAATCTATTTCTATGTGCCTGTGCTCATAGAAATTTAATTAGAATATATAAACTCCTCTGCCCTTTGTAACATACATGCACAGCTATGCTGCAAGATGAAACACAGTTAGGCCCACAGTAAAGGCTGATGGCATCATTTGATCTTTGAGGTTTTTACTGGAAGCAATTGTGAAATGGTGAAAAGTATTGGACAAAAATTCACTGATTGCAAAATCATAAAACGGTGGAAAACTATAAACAAGTAAAAACGAATTGGTACAGTGACAAGAAAACTAGGTCCACAAAAGTATATAGACTGGCTGTCAAGAGTAGTTACATCGTCCCCCATGTAAGGACATACTGTATAGTTAGTAAAGATGTCTGTCAATTTTTTCTTGGTCACATATTTGACAAAATGTTAAACTGCTGATGTAGTAGCAACAGAAAGGTCACAGGGTTCAATTATGAAGCAAGTAAGCTTGCAAGAAACTGAGACGTCATACATGCCCCTGGGAATAAGTCACATCCTTATTCTAGCTTCCACTGAAGTTCCATAAAACAAGATACTTAACCTTAAGCTTCTGAGTGGCCAGTATCAGAAGTTCATTGAGTGTACTTGCAGCTACCAGGTGTGTCTGAAACTGTCTCGGTAGAAATCAGGGTGTTGGTGAGAAAACACATTCATGCTCAGCAAACATTTCTGAATAAATAATATCTTGCATAATGTCCTTGATGTGGCAGTGTGTTTTTCGTCTTTCCGTTTCTTATCAGTTCAGCATCTGTAGTGGTCTCATTGTCTGGCCTCCATCTGCTGCCCTCCAATAAGAAGCACCCTATCAGTAATATTACCAGTTTGCAGATAAGGACTGTCAGCCGGTTACACCATCAGCTAGGCAATATCACCATCAAATGTTTGGCTTTGTCAACGTTTCGTTGCAAATGCTTTTTGTGAAAGCCAACATTTCATTGGCAGTTGTAAAGATTACCACTCTTCCTCACAAGCAAAATAAATACAGATAACATTTCTATCTTGTTTTTTTTTCCTTATCTGCGTAAAGGAATTACTCAAATCGAAAAGCAATTAGGCTTCCTTAGCGGATAGACTTGGAGAATGTTATCAGCTGCCTCTGCACAATGACTCAAGTAGCTACAGTCTGACCAGCTGGCACAGAGCAAAGTAGCTCCACATGAAGCTGTCTGAATAAAACAAAGCAAAAAAGATGGAGCAATTGTGAGTGAAGCGCATACCTCTGAGAGTCCCAGAGCAGAAAAATGTACAGTTTATAAATTTAGACTTCTGAAACAAGGCGCTGTAAATAGTCCCAATGCTAACATTGATTCTGGCAGGCAGAGGAAAGAGTCTGCCTGGTGCAGTCTAAACATGAAGGTTGGAGTATGTCTGCCTTAAGTCAAGATTACTTGTCCGAGCAAATACCTGTCATTCACTGAGGCAGCTTCGTTTCCTTAGCTCCCTTTGTTTTTTACTTGGCTGATTGTTGTCCTGACCTACTACATATTGATGCTCTGGGTCAAAACACATCCACAAAGACAGGTGGGCTCACATTTATTGCAGCTCTGAAGAACTTGAGGGTCTTTTTCAAAAACATAAAAGATATGCCATTTCCATTCAAAAACAGAAAATTTATAAAGTAGTCACCCTGACCCAACCAATTCCTTAAATGCAGATTCTGCATAACATATTACTTTTCCATGGTTTTGTATAGAAGTAAATTAAAACACTACAGGTGAATAAGTTGAAAAAAATAGATAACACCACAAAACTTCCACAGTTGACTACTTACATTAAGACAATATTTTATTTTTATCTAATTAATTCTGTGCTAATTTGTATAAATTAATGTTTAGAAGAAATCTAAACATTGGATAAAGCTAGGTTCAAAAATTTTGTTTGATTTTGTTGACATATTAGAGTCAAAGATTTTTACAAGGGGAATTTTGGATATCCCTTTTTATCGCTCCATAAATAAGAAAATACAGTAAAAATCCATTTTCACCATGTTTTTGTGGATAAAATGTTATATAAATCAGGCTATGAATAGTAAAATCCCCTCCGGCTCGGAGTGTAAGAAAAAACTCATTTTAAGAAAACAGCCTTTAAAGACACTTAATGTTTTGTAAAATTCCATACATTTCTATTTGAAACCACTATGTACAGACACAATAGTGAAATGACCATGTTTGGATCCGATATAGGGGAGGATAGAGCGAGGTTCACAACGATACCTATGATGACAGGCTGCAGACAGCGATCATGCTACTGCATGTTCAATGCTGGTAAGTTTAGGAGAAATCTACAGATGCAAATAGACAGTGTAGTAAAATAAACACCTAAATGTGTATTCTGGACCTTTCCTAGTCTGAAAGAGGAAATGATATGAAGCAAAATAGCCCGAAATTTCAAAATTGACTGGTGCATGAAAAATAAATGTTAGGGGTTCATCAGAGGTTGAGTAGCACAGTGGTAATTTATCTACATTTTGCATTGAAAACTGAGCATGTCAAGGCAAGCAAATGTAGCCGATGTATCTCCTCAGCTATGTAGCATAATAGTATGAAGCTGTGAAAGGTTGTTTGATCTACTGTAAATGCTGGCAAAAGTAATTCATTCTTTTTGTTGCAAAACCAATTCCCTCTAATGCAGAAGCCTCCATTGATAAAACATTTGGATCAGCTTGAGGCTGCAAGGTTTTGGAACATTGCCAGTACAACACTGTTTTCATACAGACCTCAGATGTCCTGTGAGTATTGGTTGTCTTATGGCAACTGGAATTCCAGTCGGACTTAAAATCTTGGCAGTGAGATGAGTTGACCTTGGTAACCGTCTCTGGAGGGCATGTCTGCATAGCTTGGCAGATGTCATCACCTCCCATCAGAGAGGTATTTCAAAGTGTCCTCTAATGACTCTACTCTTCAATTCACTGGGTGTCATGGGCATCACCTTGCAGTTGACTGACAGGGAGCCTGACCCAGAACAAGTGCTGAAGAATCCCACAGCTGTGTCTTTTATGATAGAATAAGAGTTTTCTTGGTAACACTTAAACAGTTGGTAACACAGTTTTCTGTCGATATGAAACACTGAGTAGTTACCAAGTAAGATGTAAGAAACAAATCAGGAACTAAATTCTAATTGATTAGCAAAAAGTTTCTGAGTGACTCCACTATACAAGTTAACTGAGAACAGACTGCTGCACTAATGAACCCATGTCTCTGGCCATGTTCTTAATGAATAATCCCCAGTTTGCTCTAAATCAGGTGTTAAATGTAACATAATCAATAGCCAATCATTACCTCCTCATTCTGTGCATATTTCTCACTATTTGTGTTCCCTATTTGTGAAGTTTTAAATGGTACGACAACATTAGTGCATGAATGGCAGTAACTAAATAAATAATTTATTCATTAATCATGAATCTACATCATAGCAACACACAGAACATTTATTTAATATATCGATTATTGTAACCAAGAAATGACCCAAACTTATTTAAGTCTGTTGTCTGTTGTCCTAATAGAATAATGTGTTTATGCTTCATTCCTCCAATATTTTTGTCCCAGAATTCCACTCTGTAGACAATGTAGCCACGTTGCTTGATAGCAACAACCGCCTTGCCTCAGAGGTCACTATGTGCAGACACAGCACTGTGGCAGAAACAATCCCAACTGGTTTCACTTTGTCTCCCTTCCTCTTCATTATGATATGAAGTCTGTCTCGCGCGTGTGAAACCGAGCTACTAGATTCATCTGATACAGCAGAGACATTTCATGGTTATCAAGCACCATCATTAAGCATGCTAATTTTAGAAAGCAGCAATGGAGGTTACTGATGTGTGAACAGCCTCATACAGTTTTGAAGACACATTGGACACCTCAGCACAGAAATTATGTGAATCCCTAGTTTTAGGGGTTGAAAGGAGAATTAAATATATAGTTACAGCTTTTTAATGATTGCTAAACATTATTGCGCAAATAAAAAGTGTGTGCTGTACTTACAGAATTTATGGGAAGATTAAATATTTTAAGCCCAGATAATTAGCTTTATCAATAACACAAAGAATGCCAAAACATATGAAAGCTACTTGTGTTTTTTCTGTTACTGAATGGACTTACAGTGTGTCACTGCTAAGGTTTTTTTTCTCCATCAGATCTTATGCCAAGGATTTACAAGGCGGTAAAGATGGCGACTTGTTTGTCAGGTGACATGTTGGATTATGTCTCACTACGTATATTGTCAAATATTGTTTTGGAATTGCAGTTTTAGTCCTTGTTGAAATTGCACACCTTATGTGTGATTTGACACTTAATAAATGAAAGGTTGCAATAGAAAAAAAATGCAAGTAAATGTCAGAAAAAGTAACTAGTGCACTCAGGTTTATTAACTTTTAGTTATTGTACATTATACCATAAGGTCTTGACTATCCACCGTTAATCTATGTGTTTAAAATGAGATCTTTACATTGGCCACAGCTGATTGCATTGTTTTGCTCTTTTATACTTTTTATTCAGTGTGATCTCATGTGCTTCATGTCATAGACACCATTGGGACATCAGGCTGGCTGGCTTTCCTTGCTAGAGCGCATTATGCCTAGCTGAACTGATGTACATCTTAACAAAATTGCTTTTTCCTCTCCATGTATTGCTCATGTGCATGTGGATCCTAAAGATGCTCAAATATTCATCCCTCTAAAGTTTATATGGACAGATTTTTCTTGCTTTCAGTTCCCATCACCTGAAATACTTACTATCTACAATACTATTTAATTCGTCATACATGCCCCTGGAAATCAAACTACCACTATGTCTTCTTTATGTGAGAAAAGAACCAGAAGCTATTAAATAGAGATGTGAAATATCCCAGCTCTAATGCATTTTTTTTGGGGGGGGGTGTAAAAAACACACCTGTCTCAGTAATCATCGGTGCAGCGGCGTGCCATGCTGGCTGGATTATGTCACCTAGCACATGGTGAGATGTGATATACGACGCTATGCCAGTGGCATACAGAGACTGTAACCCAATCACACATACTATTTTGAGAATGTATGGCTTTTCCCAAAGCACAAATAGGTTTTCGGCGCAGACTGGATACGCTCTGCCACGGCGTGCTTACACTTGGATCCCCATGGGAGGGTATCCATTTCTACGGCCCAAATGGAATGAAAATGCACATTAGCTATTAGGTCTTATGACTGGCTGGAATGATTTCACCAACTGTGTGTGTGCATGTTTGTGTGTAGCTGTCTGCACACCAAACACCATCTTGCAGCAATCTCCATTTAATAAAATAAGAGTGAAAGTACCCCTTTGTCAGACCAGCTCCTTGGTAATACATTATAGTTCTGCAGTATTAGAAAATGCGTGTCTTGGAGATACAGGTTCAAACCCTGTCACTCTAATAGTTTCTACGTTTGGTGATCTGCCATTTTTCTGTGCTGTAACACTCACTAAAAAAGGATGGCTGATACCAAGGTTACAGAGGACATGTCAAAACCCATTCAATTATTTTCTTAGATTAGCTGGGCAGTACATAATATTGTGACACTGGACATGGCCTTTTTTGTTCCATTCAGTGTTGTTGACTGAGGAAACTGTAGTAAAGAATGTGAATGTGATACATTGTGCAATCTTTAACTTTGTTGCAGGAGGATCTGTCCTTGTCCTGTACGATGTAAAAAAATAACTTGGCACCAATACTGACCGACTTACTGGAAAAGTGCACTTCATTCGATCAACAGCCCTGAGCTGAAACACAGACTCTTCCAGTAAGTCAGTTAGAGATGCCCAGTTACTTTTCACATTTGGTTCTCTTGTTACTTGGACATCTAGTTGACTGCTGAAGCAGCAACACTGTGCCAGTGTGAGTAGCTGATTTGTCTCTGCACACGCTGCAATGCATACTTGATGATTAAAAGGGAATCTGATTCTGGTTGTGGTTAGGCAGTTGGTGCAGAGGTGTGGAGAGGAAAGGGCTTAATGCCCAGATGTTACGTGGTTCAGTACCACTTGAGGCATACAGCATATGACAAATTCAGTCATGTGGTGAAAATATAGGCAAGTTTATAGAGGATCTGGAATTACACACAAGGACTAGATGGTGTAATCAAAGGATGTCAAACAAGCTTAGAAGTGGAAGTAATGTGATGTATTCCAATTGGTTGCGTTGTTTTTTTCCATGGTTGTGCCAAAGCACCATGGAAGCCCAGGGTAGTATGTTGTATTCTAGTAGGAAGTATTGGGTATACTGTAATTTACCACAAGTTAGGTTCCTTTTTGACCATACTGCTCACAAATAAATAATAGTAAATGGAGAATCTTAATCCTGGAGGGTTTGGTTAGTTGCTTAGCATTTCTTGCAGCAGACATTTTGACTTGTCGTAGCAGGAAATCACAGGTGTAACTAATAACCTTAATTATGGCTCTACTCCATTTAGGTGTGTCAGTAAGCTGTGCCAACAGGCCAGAATGCGCAACACAAAGGCCCTTGAATTGGCACAACTAAATGCAGTGCAGCCTCTATTTTTGTCATTAGTTAGACCTGTGATTGACAAGTGAAAATGCACAGGTAAAGACAAGTGTCTGTAAACCCTAGAAAAGTCTTAAAGTGTCTAAAATCACGTGTAAATTAAAGACCTTTGGTCTTGAATATAGTTAAAGATAGTGTTTTTAGTCTGGAATGAGGGTGGAGTGAATTTGTATTTCCGTCCAGGAGATAATTAACTTGACATAAACTGGGCAGCCCGCCACACAAGTCAGTAATGGGCATTAGGAAAAGGAAAGCATTAATTATTGGTGTTTTCACAGTCTTTCCCACCTTGGCACATTTTCTGTATGTTAATGTGTACATTGAACACACTGGTCCTGTCGTACAGTTTCGCTTTTTCTGACGTGCTGCTCAGTTGTGTTGTAGTATTCCTAAGTTCTGGTTTTGTAATATAATTTACGCCAGGCCCACTCAAAGCTGTCGAAATAGAAAAACATATATACTCCACTTTGTTTTGGGCTCACAATCAAAATAAATAAAACAATTTTTCACATTTGACAGGGGTGCTTTGTAAAAATGATATCCAGAGTGGATCAGTCTAAAATTGATGGTCTAGCATTGTAGTGTATAAAGCCTAAATCACACACATAACATTTCTGTCTGTATTAATGCATCAGTGTACACAGTAAACAACAGCTGCTGACTTTTTGAGTGCCATCTACAGATACTGAAACACAAAAGCAGATCAGACAAATGTCCCATTCACAGTGTGTTTACAAACATGTAATAACTGATCTGAGATATGTAGGTTCTCCCACATAATACCACTTTAACACCTTAACTTTAACACTTAAACATCTTTTACTGCCAGTCTTCATAGCTCTCTTTTTTCACTCCCCTTTCTTCTTCACAGCGAAATTGTGTGATAATAGCTTAAAGGATGCCTTCTGAATGAGTAATCCTGAGAGACTCTGTAAGAAAAGTATGACAGGTTACCAACCAGTTAGTAGAGAAGGTGTTAAACTCCCCACATCCTCCTTCTCGTCCTTCTCCCCCCACATTTTACATCTGTTCAACAGCCTCTAATTAGGGCTTTTACAGACAACAGCATTAAAATATCCTGGAACCACGCCAGCTAATGAGATGCCATTGACAAGGCAGATCTTTCATGCACAACAACGTTTGTCAAAATCTATCTTTCATTTTCTGCTTTGACAGCCAAGTTTGTTCAACACTTTGTCTCCCTTCACACCTGTTGACAGGCCTTAGCTGAGATTTTAAAGTGGGTCTGTGAGTTGGATGTTTTTGGCGTCGTTTGCAGCATCGGATGCTCATGTTGATGGATTTTCTCAGGCACATTGTTGACACGTTTCCATGCATGCTGTGGACATGAAACATTTTTCACCACTCTGTCGCTGCCAGGATATCTATTATGTTGAACAGAGATAGTTCAGCACTCTGCTCTTGTAAAGCATTTTTCTTTACAGATACAGATGAAAACAGTGCATTTAAAATCCACATTTGTTCCACGTATCCTACATTTTGTTTTATATGCCATTACATTTCAAAGAGTGCATTGGAACATATTAGGAAATTCCAAAACACAAGCATTGTGCAGCTAAATGTTTTTTCCAAAAAGACAGATTAGAATAATGACACCATTGTCCAACTTGAATTCACAATAACATGGTCTTACATCATTAAAACATCATCTTTCAAATTGTACCTACCATTTTAACATGCCCTCAAAAATAATTGATAGTGGAAAGAATCGAACAAATGATGAAGCCCACCATATAAACATAATTTATGAGAGATTTTTGGGAACATGAAAAAGGGGATTGTCCTCATTTACTGCCAAATCTGGCTTATTGTTAGTTGGGTGTGAGTTAATGAAACTATGACTGTTATTCTTTCACAGCTGTGGCTGTATTAACAAGACATAATACTAATATTAATTATAACTGACAAATATGGCTACATATAATACATCATGGATTGTTATAACAACAACAACCTAACAAATAGGTATTGTAGCCAAAAAAAATGCATGAATAAAAGACACATTATTAGTCATTACCCTGGTTTATCACTGTTCATAAGTTTTACTTTATATTTCACCCAACAGTTGGCTAATCAGCAGAGCATTAGTGATTTCTCAGAAACTAACTGCAGTTCCTCATAGCCATGCTAATTACAGGTTGCTGTTTAGGCAACATCTAGTGATTGCTTGGCTCAGGGATTGAATTGTGAAGTTTTAGTGAGAAGTATTTACCCAGATCTATACTTTCTACAAGCACTGGAGAGAGAAAGGCATCTGTTTTGTAACCATTTATCTCAGGAGGTAATTACACGGCTATTGTTCCTTAAATGCAGCTTCATGAATATTCATTGTTTTCAAAGATAAAATAAAGCTTTTAGTGGCGGGCGGTGTACTTCCATTTCTTGTTTATATGTCTGTGATAAGGATTGCATCCAGCAGCGGGGTTATGTTTAGAGGCAAATGGACTCGGATGATTGAAAGGCCTTTTTATGAGCATTCAGAGAGGAGCGCTGGGAGGCCTTTCGTCAAACGGCGGACAGTCAGAGGCTTAATGACCTGTGTCAACAATTAAAAAGGAAAACTGGGTGCTAAGTGCTTAGCATCTCCATTTATTTGTCATTGCTGAAAACATGCCGCAAACAAGCACATAAAAATGAGACCCACTGAGTCTGGTGACATCACAGCAAGAAGATGTTAGTCATGGTGAAGCGTGCATGTGGTACGATGCAAAGGCGATTGAAGGTCAAACAAGGATTGCTCGTAGTTTAAGTGCCTGAAGACAATTAATAAAACTCACCATGTGCAATGAGGGACTGACCATTTGATAAACTGCGATTGCATCTAGAGAGCAACTGATTAAATAAAACAGCAGTGAGTTTACTAGATGTGAGTAAATCATAATCACATTCTTCTTCCTTCTCTTCAACTACAGCAGCAGGATTTTCATTTATTTGCTGGATTTGTTTATATGAAGCTGATTTGTTTTCATACGAGAATTGCTATAGCTTGCATTGATAATTCACATGCAATTAGCCTGCAAAAACAATGTTTGTGTCAGAGGTCCAGCTAAGGTGAAATGAAATCCACAGCCTCATCTGGTGTTCAATGAGTGAACCATTCGCTTCATTCATTCACTCAATTTTTTTTTACTTTTTTGTCCTTACCAATCACTAGTCACAAAAGCTGCCATGAAAGGTTATCATGAGCAGCTAATGTTTATCCCATTAATCAAAAAAAATGTCTGTGTGTGAACGTATAACAACTCGCACAGCTGTGGTGATCTTACTCAGCCTTGTCATTTTACTGTGGATATTTTGCATCATTTTAGCTAGGCTCATACGTTCACATTTGATAACACAACTAAGAGCAGTAAGAAAGGTAGAGGGAGAGAATGAAATGAGGCAATTCATCAAAAGATTTAGAGTTTCAGAGTTTTGCTTTCAAAGACGGTGTACACTACACCCCTTTGTATTTCTTTTAACAGTGCTGCCATAATGATTGAAATACAAATCCTGTGGAAACCCTTGAATGAATGGATCCATAGAGAGCTGCTCTGTGAGGAACATTGCAATTATACAATAACTGAATTCCCCTCTTATGGGAATTAACCTGCAGACACTAAGACACTGCCCCCGTCTACAGACGTTTCCCCTCAGAAACATCAATTTTCCCATTTTCTAATCCTCAAATTGCTACTCATGTCAACTATGAAGATCCACATACAAACTTGCTTGGTTTAGCAAAGACAGCCATTTGGCAAGTCGTGATGCT
The DNA here is from genome assembly GCF_002814215.2 of Seriola lalandi dorsalis. Classification (NCBI taxonomy): domain Eukaryota; kingdom Metazoa; phylum Chordata; class Actinopteri; order Carangiformes; family Carangidae; genus Seriola; species Seriola lalandi. The sequence continues at coordinate 1,327,894 of NW_019525660.1, read as the reverse complement.
GGCATGTATGCTCAGATATTGTTCCCTGGGGTTTGGAGGACATGCATTTGGCTTCGGCATTGATGGTGGTAAACAGTGGCCTGGGTGGGTGGTTGTTGGTAGCCGAATTGTTTTGGAAGCAAACTTGTGACCAGGGGGCTGTCAGTTTGAGTCCTGTGAGAATTTCCGGACAGTGAATTAGACACACTCTTGACCTCTTTCAACAACTTTCTGCCGTCACAGTGCTTTTGACCAAAGCAAGAAACCATGGCTGTAGTGGATAGTAACAGGCCTGTATCTGCATGAGTGTACGATGTTACAAGAAAAGAGCAGTTGTGCTCAGCAAACCCTCCCTTGGTAAATACGTAGAGGTTGAAAGGAACACACTTTCATTACCCGGGGTTCTGCACTGCAGCTCCTCTTCTCTAGACAGCTGGGCCAAAAGGTTAGGAAGGCTTGGTGGGGTGGCAGTAATTAGAGATCCAGGGCAACCCGCTTAAAGAAATCGATCTGTATCTGGAAGCACAGCCAGAGACTAGAGAATTTCATTCTTAAACTGCCACAATTAAAATTTTCTTTTACTTGCCTCCTTGTCTGCAGATTTGGATTTATCATTCAATTTGCCACAGCTGAAAATCTAATCAGACCTCTAAAGGCTTTACTCAGATTTGCTTGCATTGCTCCAAGCTCCTTAAAGGGTTGTTGGAAGGTTATGTTTGCTGTGTAAATTGTATAATTTTTTGGAACTGTAGACAGCTGTTGTGTTTAGATGAATATTACTCAGTGGCTACAATGGTTTAACTTTGAGCACTGGGAGGTCTATGTTACTTGGATTTCCATGATTTAAGATAAGATTAAAGTAATAGGACAAGTGGAGGAAGATGTGTTAAGACAAACTTCTCCCAGTGTGTGAATTTGGCATTTATCCAAGTTGCAACCTAAGCTTTACTGAGATTCTAGCACAGATATGTGCACTCCCAGATCAATTTAGAAATCATTAGTTGAAAACATTATTGACCTCTTCCAAGCTGTTCATTGCAGGCTTGAGAGTTTCTGTCTTGGAGCCAGGGAGCTACAAAGTGGATTTTGATCAGCTATCAA